>NC_090726.1:192985049-192997549 GCF_036898095.1 Palaemon carinicauda
GTAACGGCTGTACTTTGTTGTTGTTGTTGTTGATTTTGTGTGTGTATATTTATATATATATATATATATATATATATAATATATATATATATATATATATATATATATGCCTGATAATATACAATGATTGAAGCAGGTGGTAGTACTGGTTTATTGTTTAGATATGATGTACGAAAGAAATTAACCGTGAATTAGAGATGAAGGCGCAAGTAATACTGACAGTTAGTAGATATAACTTCGTTACAAGTTGATACTGCATTGCATAAAGTACCGTATGATTTTCTCCTCTCTCTCTCTCTCTCTCTCTCTCTCTCTCTCTCTCTCTCTCTCTCTCTCTCTCTCTCTCTCTCAAGCTGACAGTGCATTGTATAAAGTACCGTATAATTCTCTCTCTCTCTCTCTCTCTCTCTCCTCTCTCCTCTCTCTCTCTCTCTCTCTCTCCTCTCCTCTCTCTTCTCTCTCTCTCTCTCTTTAGGATAGGATTTTAAAACCTCAAGCTATATCTTAACAAACAGAGAGAGAGAGAGAGAGAGAGAGAGAGAGAGAGAGAGAGAGAGAGAGAGAGATTAGCAATTTAAGAAAACATCAAAATTTGCTCAAATTCTTGTTTGTGTCACTAATCCTTAGCTATTGATTTCTCGTATAATATAGAATGAAAGTACTAGAATAGAAATAGATAAGACTAAACAACATTTATAAGCGTAGCGTTTACAAAGATATAACCAGAAACGGGTTCTAACCAGCTGAGAGTCCGCAGCCGTGGCGCCATCTTCCCTGCGTGGCTCGCAAGGAAAGTTATTTAGTGAAAGTGAAACTGCTTTCTGTGGAGCGCCTCTGGCGGTGACCTACTAAACTACTAGTAGGAGGAGAGCCTGTACCACATGTGACAGGGATCAGCGAGAAGAGAAATTAAAAGACGTTTTTAGTGCCATAGTCTCTGTTATTCCACTGTCTTTCGGTAGAGTTCTCATGCTTGAGGGTACATTGTCATTCTTTCTTATATCTCTTCCTTTAGTTTTTTTAAAGTTATAGTTTATATATATGTTTATTTTAATGTTACTGTTCTTAAAATATAGTTGTTGATTACTTTTCCTGTAGTTTATTTCCCTATTTCCTCTCCTCACTGGGCTGTTTTTCCCTGTAGGAGCCCTTGAGCTTATACTATAAGCCTTATAGCATCCTGCTTTTCCAACTAGGGTTGTAGCTTAGCAAGTAACAATAATAATTGGGAGATATAATACAATTGGATACTGTGCTCCAATTGACATTTGTTATACTTGACACTATTATGAGTTTCTATGTGTTTGATATATATGTATATATATATATATATATATATATATATATATATATTTATATATATAAATATATATATATATATATATATATATATATGTATATATATATATATATATATATATATATATATATATATATATATATATATATATATATATATATATATATATAATTTAAAAACAAATGTAACTGGAGAATACTCAAATCGACATTTGTTATATTTGAAATTATATTGGTTTTCAATGGCAGTCTAATTATCTAGGAGAGAGAGAGAGAGAGAGAGAGAGAGAGAGAGAGAGAGAGAGAGAGAGAGAGAGAGAGAGAGAGAGAGAGAGAGAGAAAGGAGATCATTCGGTACTTCATGATTTAAAAAGGAACACAACTGTAAAATACTTAAATCTTCATTCGTAATGTTTGAAATTGTTTTGGATTTCAAAGACTTAGTTTTGATATTTAAAAATTAATTAGATTTTTAACAACTTCATTAAAATTTTCTCTTTTTCAATGTTTGACAAGTTGATGTACACGTAATATTACTTACTCGGAAGCATCAGGGTTTTTAAAGGTTTAAAGGCCACTCATGAATGGCAGAGACAAGGTTCATTGCTCTAGCAAGTAGGATAGTGCCCTAGAGACTGACCATATATACATATGATCAGCGCCCAAGCCCCCTCTCCACCCAAAGTGGGACCAAGGAGAGCCAGGCAGTGACTGCTGATGACTCAGCAGATAGATCTCTAGGCTCCCCAAACACCCCCCCCCCCCATTCTTATCTTACAAGGATTGTAAGATTGCAGCGACCAAAGGACCTAACGAGTTTGAGCGGGACTCGAACCCCAGTCTGGCGTTCACCATTAAGGGACGTTACCACATCGGCCACCACAACTCTAATCAGATGTTTAGTATGTGATTTATAACTTGCGATCAACAATTTAGCCGTCGTAAAAATACAGAGAAGGAAGAGGAGAAAGCTGTTGTGGAAATACGGCAAACCATAATGGCAAACATTGCGTCATCCTTGTTGATATTACTCTCTGCTTTGTTTACATTTGGAGGAATATTTTTTCCTCCTTTGGTTGCTTGATTAAGAGGGTCTAAGGCCAGCAGGGTTTTTTTTTTCAAAGGTGGCCAATTTTTTTCGTTATTATTCTAATTGAGTTAATCACTCACACCCTTTTACTTTACTTTTAAGGGCTGCTTTTCTGGCCCTATACTGCAGGGTGAACCCTACTCTTTACAAGATATTCTCATTCAAATTATCGTATACTTTCATTAGTATTTAGTATTACACACCGTATATTGCTCGCTTATTGTCAAATCCACATTATCGAAGCACTTAGAAAACAAGAAACTCTTTGAGTTTCCTCTTGAAAGCCTTAATATCTTCAGTGGGAGCTTGTTTTATAGTCTCGGGGCCGCATATTTGAAAGCTCTATAACCTATAGTAAACATATATTCTGCTTCCTATAACTTGAAACTATCTGAAACTAATCTCGTGTCAACACGATTTGTTGGCTGCACGATATGTTTAGAATTCTCTTGGACAGATTGATCTTTAAAGAAAGCTGAAGATCATGCTTTGTAAATTACGAACTTTGAACTCCTGAATAAACTCTGTCAAAGGATGCTGTCGTCAATTCGGATAATTATGCGAACATTTTCATTGTTTGCAAATGACAGCCAACCTCTCGATAGTTCCCAGATGATCAGTATTATGTTAATATCCGTTAGCGGTAAGTTATTCTAAGATGCCTGCCAGTTTTAATAGACTATAGTCACAGCAGAGGTTCTGGGTGAAATAAGCTCCACCCCCTGATGACGTCATAGCCAATCATGTTGTCTCCCGCGTTAACAGCGGTCACACCAATTCCCCTTAAAGTGAATATAAGTTAGTAGAGCTGAAAATTTGTAAGGGAATGTATTGTGACAACGTTATTGGGTATGACGTCATCAGGAGGTGTGGCTTATTTCGCCCGGAATCTTTGTAGCGACTATATATAGTTCTAATCAGAATTGTGGGTTATAGACATTTAGAGGACTGCTATGTGCATAGTTTGAGACAAGGTCACAGCTTTGACCTTTCATCTCTCGAGATGTTATGGTTCGAGTGCCTGCGGCCCTCCGACTTGTTTAAAGGCCTCTTATGAATGGCAGAGGTAAGAGCCAGTGACACTGCCCTAGCAAGTAGGACAGTGCCCTAGAGACTGACCATATACTCATAATGATTGGCGCCCAAGCCTCTCTCCAGCTAAACTAGTACTATGGAGGGCCAGGCAGTGGTTGCTGATGACTCAGCAGTATAGGCTTCCCAAAACCACCCATCCTTAGCTTACATGGATGGTGAGGTTGCAGTGACCAATTGAACTAACGAGTTTGAGTGGGACTCGAACCCCAGTCTGCTGCTCAACCAGGCAGGGACGTTTCCAGTAGGCCATAGCAAACTTTGTTTTTTCCCATCATCGTTAATGTTTCGAACAAGTGATTACCTAGTGCTGTCAGTGCACCTCAAGCTGTGCACTGTAGGTAATACTTTGTGGCCTTTGCCGCTTCTCTTTGGTTTCTAGATGCACTCACTTTTTAGCTTTCTACTTTACCTTCATTCATGCTTCTTATCTTTCATCTTGTTGTCCAGCCTCTTTAACTTTTACTTCACATTGTAATTGCATTGGTTTTCCAGTGTCACACATTGATGCTGAATGGCCTCACAGGCCCCAACGCTGGGTGTTAGGGGTCAGGATCATAAATATAATATAAACCATTTATTCTCTTGGTATGATTAATGGAAAAATAATATTTAGTTATTCTTGACTATGAAAAATCCAATTTGACAAGTCATCAAAAGAGATCAACTTTTGTAATTTAACTAATTTAATTATGCAGAAATCTAACGTCAAAAGGCTAAGGGTTTCTATATCAATCATCTGACATCATTTGATAATTCATGAAAAGAAAGGAACATTTAAGCATTAATTAAAACTAATTTAACTTTTATGAAATTCAATGTCCGGAAGGCTAAGGTTTTCTACACTGTTATAAAAAAACCGTAATCTTAATCGGAAATTCTCCGTAAAAATACACTGTTCTCAGCTGTATTTCATTAAAATAGAAGTGATCGTAATTTATTATTATCTTTTACGGGTTCGTGCCGTAATATCACTCTTTTACGTCAATAGATCTGTTTTTAAAACGGTAAAAAATCCTGGAATAAATATTGCCAGACATTTACCGTTTTTTCAATGCAAATTTTTAACAGTGTATATCAATCATAAATGACATTTCATCAAATTTCTTCATAACCATCTCTGCAACCTTGCGTGAAAGAAGTCCTAAAATGTCTTGGGTATGGTATGCGGTTAACTGTTACGTCGTCTGCAACCTGAACAGAATGTTTATGACTCGTCTGACGTAGTCTGTTTAGTTAGGAATCTTTTCCCTTTCTATGGCAGATGACCAATACGAGCGAGTCTTGTGATTGGCCAATTGTCTTCCGGATCCTGGACTAATCAAGAAGGCGAACGCGATGGAGAATTAATTTCTACTATCGCGGTACGATTTTTATGGGTTGAGTTTAGTTCGGCTTATAGTAATAGACTAACTAAACGTGTTTTTCTCTACTTTTTTTTTTCATGAAGAACTTTATAGTTTTTTTTTTTTTTTTTCTTTTTGTGGGTATGTGGTGGAATGTGATTTCAGAATTGCCAATTCTTAATTTTATGCGACAGTCAAGAGAGAAACAAGAGAATGTTTTATATTTTTATTTCGTTTATCTAAAGAAAAACGAAGCTTAAATTTGATTTTTGATTGGAGAAAACTCTTTGAAAAATCTGGATATTTTTATATGGTTTTAATTGTTGTGAATATATGTTTTCCAGTTGTCCCTGTATATATAACATTTATTTGTGTGTAGATATGCGAGTTTTGACTAAGAATAAGCTGAATGGAGATATTATTATTATTATTATTATTATTAGCCAAGTTACAAACCTAGTTGGAAAAGCAAGATGCTATAAGCCCAAGGGCTCCAACAGGGAAAAATAGCCCAGTGAGGAAAGGAAATAAGGAAATGAATAAATAAATGATGAGAACATTGTTATGGAACAATTGATTGAGAATAATAGGGAGAAAGCTATATACGAAGTAAAAGAACGATAAATCTAATAACAGAACATGTTTTAATGTTGTTAATGTTTTTAAGATATTTTATTTTAATTGTTCATTACTTCTTATATCGTTTATTTATTTCCTTACTTCCTTTCCTCACGAGGCTATTTTTCCAACTAGGGTTGTAGCTTATCTAGTAATAATATATATATATATATATATATATTATATATATATATACTGTATATATATATATATATACTGTATATATATATATATATATATACTGTATATGTATATGTATATGTATATGTATATACTGTATTATGTATATGTACATGTATATATTTATATATATATACATATATATATACATATATATATATACATATACAGTATATATATATGTATATATATATAAATATATACATGTACATATAAATAATACAGTATATACATATACATATACATATACAGTATATTATATATATATATATACAGTATATATATATATATATATACACATATACTTTATATGTATATATATACATATACAGTATATATATATATATATATATATACATTCAACAACACATCAACAAATGCAGCAGTTTCTAGTCCCCTGCAGGACAAAGGCCTCAGGCTTGTCATTCCATGTTTGGTGTTTGGCCGGTTTTCATCGAAACGCAGTCATGGTTGGAGATTTTCGTATGATCGCTTTATAGCAAACCAACCTAATAAGGGTGGCTCTGATTAGTACAGCTTTGCTGATCATGGCGATACGCAAACCCTGTTAACAGATTAAGTGTGTATATATGTTTTTGTTTATGTAAACATGTATGATTCAAAGGACTTGATTATTTGCTTATCATGAATACTGTTATAACGAAATTTACATTTTGAATATATCTCAAACGTTGTGGCCTGATTGGTAACGTCCTTGCCTGATGTTTGCCAGTCGGAGGTTCGAGTCCCGCTCAGGTCTCGTTAGTGCCTATAGTGTCTGTAACCTTACCATCCTTGTGAGGTAAGGTTGGGGGCTCTGGGGGAGCCTATAGGTTTATCTGCTGAGTCATCAGCAGCCATTTGCCTGGCCCTCATTGGTCGTAGCTTCGTTGGAGAGGGGGCTTGGCGCTGATCAGTCTGTAGGGCATTGCCCTGCTTGATAGGGCAGTGTCACTGTCCCTCGCCTCTGCCATTCATGAGTGGCCTTTAAACCTTTAAATGCTTCTTGTATGATCTAAGAAATTAAGAACCAGATCTTTTTTTTTTTTTTAAAGAAAACTATCATGGAGACTACAGTAGCCTCGGTAGAAAACTGTATGTGAGAAGTTCCGTGACTTAATTAGTCTGTGTTAATTTTGTTTTTGCGCAAAAGCTAATTTACCCATGCGATTGTTTCTCTGAGTAAAGTCACTGTTGTTTAATGACTTGATTAATGAGATTTATTATTAACCATAATTTACGTCATTGGAATATAAAGGACATCGATCAGCAGTAATAATTTCTCTTGTACTTTTCACATTGTTTTGATCGCTTTTGTTGTAGAGAAATGATTACGAGGCAAACAATGCTTTTGTTTCGTTTGTCTGATGTTTCTGAAATGTTATTGTCATTTCAGCAGTAATTGTATTGTTAGATTCTTATTTAGCTTTATTTGACCTATGTTTAAAGCAGGGTTGCCAGGTTGGCCTTTTTTCAGGCCAACAAAATCTCAAATTTGGCCTTTTTGACATTAGTTGGCCTTAAATATTTGGCTTAGTATTTGGCTTTAAATGCTTACTTTTTGGCCTTTTTCTAATGACAGGTTGGCCTTTTAAAGCTACAGTTGATTAGAAGTTGGCCTTTTCTCAATTAGAAAACCTTGCAACCCCTGGTTTTGAAGGTATCAAGGTCGTTCATGAGTGGCAAAGGCAAGGGATAGTGACAATGCCCTATCAAGCAGGACAATGCCCTAGAGACTGACCATCTATACATATGAATCAGCGTCCAAAAACACCTTTTCATCAAGTTAGGACCTGGGAGAGCCAGGCAATGGCTGCTGATGACTCAACAGGTATACCAGTAAGACTCTCCCAAAACCTTCATCCGTAGCTTACAAGAATGGTAAAGTTTCAAATTCTACACAAATACTATTGAGCTTGAGCGGGTCTCGAACCCCAGTCCAGTACATCGCCAGACAGGGGGGACGTTACCAATAGGCTACGACAATCTTAGAACTTCATCAAAGGTCAATATATTTTTTTTCTACATTCAGATTGACATCAGAAATTTACAAGTGTCATATTATTATTATTATTATTATTATTATTATTATTATTATTAGCTAAGCTATAACCCTAGTTGGAAAACCAGGATGCCTATAATCCCAAGGATTCCAACAGGAAAAAGAGCCACGTGAAAAAAGTATATAAGGAAACAGATAGAATAGTGTGCCTGAGTATCTCAAGCAAGAGAACTCGAACACAGTGGTGGCCTGGTGGTAGCGTCACTGCAACCTCACTATCCTTGCGAGCTAAGTTTGGGGTTAGGGGAGCCACTGGGTCTATCTGCTGATTCATAAGCAGCCATTGCCTGGCTCTCCTTGGTCCTAGCTTGTTTGGAAAGGGGGCTTTGGTGCTGATCATATTTATATATGGTCAGTCTGTAGGGCCATTGTCCTGCTTGCCAGGGCAATGTCACTCTCCTTTGCCTCTGCCATTCATGATTGGCCTTTAAACCATTAAACAAGGTAGTGGAAGACCATAGTACAGAAGCTGGGGGTAATTCAGAATATAATTCTTTGAGAGCATTTGTAGAACTGCCTGTTCATTAAAATTATTGTCCCTACCAATGAACAGGAAACCGATTCGTGTCCCTGGCTATTTGACTCAAATTCTATATATTATATATGTTATATTCAGTAGCACTGGACGCTTTAAGGCAACTTCTTTAGTCTTGATTGTGTTTCTTAAAAGGAAACAAATATTGTTTTTTTTTTTGAAGAAAAACAAATATTGTTTTTGTTTCTTTGAAGAAAAACAAAATATTGTTTTTGTTTTCTTTAAAGAAAGACAAATATTGATTCGTTTCTTTAAAGAAAACAAATATTGTTTTTTGTTTCTTTAAAGACAAACAAAATGTTTTTTTTTTTAAACGAAAATGAATGTTTTTTTCTTTCTTTAAAGGACTTTGAATAATGTTTGTGGCCTTTAAAGGAAAATAAGTATTTTTTCTATACAGTAAAGGAGAATAAATATTGTTTTTGTTTCTTCAAAGGAAAACAAATATTGTATATGTTTATTTAAAGGAAAGCAAATATTGTTTGCTATCAAAGAAAAAATCAATATATTTTTTTCTTTTAAAAAAAATAGTTTTTGATTCTTCAAAGGAAAACAAATATTGTTTGTGTTTCTATAAAGGAAAACAAATATTTTTTTTCTTTAAAAGAAAACAAATATTGAGTTTCTTTAAAGAAAAACAAACATTTCTTCAAAAAAAACTAATATTTGTTTGTGTTTTTTTAAAGGAAAACAAATATTGTTTGTGTTTCTTTAAGGAAATGAATGTTTTTTTTTCTTTAAAGGATAACAAATAATATTTGTAGTTCTTTAAAGGAAAACAAATATTGTTTGTGTTTCTTTAAAGGAAAATATATTTTTTATTTAAAGAAAACAAATATTGTTTGTGATTCTTTAAAGGAAAACAAGTATTGTTTGTGTATCTCTAAAGAAACAAAAAAAAAGAATATTGTTTGTGTTTCTTTGAAGGAAAGCCAATATTTTCTTCTTTAAAGGAAGCAAATATTGTTTGTGTTTCCCTAAAGACACCTTAACCTGGGCGGAAAGGGTTTGCGTATTACCATGATCAGCAAAGCTATACTACCTAGGTTGATTTGCTGCGAGCGATCAGACGGAAAATCTCCCACCATCACCAATCCACACTGGCCAGCGAGGCTATGAAAACTGGCTAAACCCCAGACATGGATGAGGACACGCCTGAGGCCGTTGTCCTGCAGTGGGCTAGAAACTGCTGCATTGGTCCCCTATGTAATAAAGAGCAAGCGTCTATATATATATATATATATGTGTGTGTGTGTGTGTGTGTGCGTGCGTGTATTTCCGGTACGCTGAGCTCTCCCTTCCCTGGGTTAAGGGGAAAGGGGAGTAGTCATACCTGCATACCCTGGTGAGGGGGGTTGCGTGTGTGTGTGTTGCATTTCTACCTAAATAATTAGCCGTCAGTTTTGACGGGTTGCGTTTATATATATATATATATATATATATGTATATATATATGTATATATATACATATATATGTATATAAATACATATACATGTATATATATGTATATATATACATATATACATATACACACACACATACACACACATATATATATATATATATATATCTATATATATATATCTATATTCATATATATATATAATATATATATCTTTTTTCATGCAGGTTTCTTGGCTAATAAGGTAGCCGGCTAGCCACTCCTCTGCTACCTCATCCGCCACCTAAGGGACGCGCCTGGTAGGAGTTGTCTCTCCCAACCCGGAGAATTCCGGACGGGATTTAGTGAGTGAGTGATATATATATACATATATATATATATATATATATAGTGTGGTGTGTGTGTGTGTACGTATGTATGAACAGCCGATGTCAGGACTAACACGTCCAAAATCTTCCTTCTCGGATACTTTCAAGTTTTTCTATAAATCTATCTCCCATAAAAGACACTGCTACCACTTCCAGCCTTAGCATCACCATTCCCAAACACCATCTCAACATCAGCCTCACCATCTCACCATCATAATCACCACCGCTGCCTGTTGCTTAGACCTTAGTCTGCCTAGCGAGGTTCCCAGAAATTCCACTCTCTGAGATAAGACGAGAACCTGTCACGTTCTGATCTTCCACTCGCCACGATGAGTTGGGATGCCAGGTCGTGTAATCTTCCATGTTTTTTTCAAGAGGGAAAAGTAGATAGAAAAGTTTTTTTTCTGGATTTTTGTTTTTTGTTTTTTAAACTCTTTTTAAAATAGTTTTTTTTAGGTCTTGAGTACGTATGCTTACGAGCATCAATATCTTGAAGTTATTATTATTATTATTATTATTATTGTTGTTCTTGTTGTTGTTTTTATTATTATTATTATTATTATTATTATTATTATTATTATTATTATTAGCTAAGCTACAACCCTGGTTGGAAAAGGAGGATGCTATAAGCACAAGGGTTCCATCAGCGAAAAGAGCCCAGCGAGGAAAGGAAAAAGAAATAGATTATTATTATTATTATTATTATTATTATTATTATTATTATTATTATTATTAGTTAAGTACAATCCTGGTTGGAAAAGCAGGAGGCTACTGTATAAGTACAAGGGTTCCAACAGGGAAATTAGCCCAGTGAGGAAATGAAACAAAGAAATAAATTATTATTATTATTATTATTATTATTATTATTATTATTACTAGATCAGCTACAACCCTAGTTGGAAATGCAGGATGCTATAAGCCCAAGGGCTCCAACAGAGAAAAGTAGCCCAGTGAGGAAAGGAAATAAGTAAATAAATAAACTACAAGAGAAGTAATGAACAATTAAAATGAAATATTTTAAGAATAATAACAACATTGAAATAAATCTTTCATAAATAAGCTATAAGAAGATACTTATTAATGTTTTGCTCCCCTTCCTCCTACCTCTATAATAATAATAATAATAATAATAATAATAATAATAATGATAATATTAATAATAATGATGATGATGACAACAATAACAACAACAATAATAATAATTATTATTATAAAGATTATAATAATAATAATAATAATAATTATAATAAAAATTATAATAAAAAAATAAAAAAAAATAATAACAATAATAATAATAATAATAATAATGATAATAAGAACAACTATTATTATTTCTGCTGCTAAATCCTTTAATTTTTTATACAAAAGCGCAAATCCACAGACTAGGGTCATCCTAGGCTTATGCATCTATCCATATAAGGACACGTTTTTATAAATGTGTTTTTGATATCCATTCCCTGTCTCTACCTCCTTTGAAATTCGTGCATGGCTGAGGAAAAAAGGTGATTTTAACCGTTATTTCAGGCAGGGTTGGCTGGTTGGCCTTTTTCAGGCCAAAAATCTAAAATTTGGCCTTTAGTAATATGAAAAATGTGGGGCTTAAATACTATATTTTTGGCCTTTTTCTGTTAATGGGTTGGCCTTTTAAAGCTACGATTGATCAGAAGTTGGCCTATTCTCATTTAGAAAACCTGGTAACCCTGATTCCAGGAATCAGAGAAAGACGATGCTTTGCTGGAAGCCTGCGGGTGGAAAATTGCTCGTTTCGTCTCTGGAAATGACTGGAATCAGAATTTTGGGGTTCGGAGAGATGAAAATGACTGGAATCAGGAGCCCGGGTTCAGTCGGGTCATGACTGGGTTTGCTTTTGGACCCATTTCACGAAATATTTCAGATTTCTTCTTTTTTTTTAAGTTTAGTACACGTGAGATATCAGAGTTGCCAAGTTGGGCTTTTTGTCAGGCTAAAAAACCTCAAATTTAGCCTTTTTGAAATTGGTCGGCCTTTAGTAATATCATGAAAAAAAGGTGGCCCTTAAATACTATATATTTTGGCCTTTTTTCTACTAATGTGTTGGCCTTTTTAATGCGGCAATTGATTAGCAGTTGGCCTTTTCTCATTTCGAAAACATAGCAACCCTGGGTAGATAGTTTCCCCTCTTAAATTCGAAGCTGTGTCCCAAATTTCTCCTTTTATTCCAAGACTTTCCTTTTGATTTCTTTCTGTGGTATCCTGGTCTTCAAGTTTAGTATTCTAGATCACATTAAACGGAAGGTTTTATTCTTATTAATCACTAATGAGATTCATCAATTTTAATTTCGTAATTAGTCTTTCTTAATGTATGTTTTCATAATTTACCTTATATGGGTAGTGCCTTAGACTGTACCATGTTCTATCACTCTCTTGGGGGTAGAGTTCTCTTGCTTGAGGGTACACTCCGGCACGCTATTCTATCTTATTTCTCTTCCTTTTTTTTTTTTTTTTAAGTTTTTATGGTTTATATATGA
>NC_090726.1:193005049-193015049 GCF_036898095.1 Palaemon carinicauda
GGTGTCTTCCTTCCCAAACCACAACAACTGGTGTTGGCTGAGGATATAGTTTTTTTTTTTTTATTTGTTCTTTCTTTTTTTTTTATGAAGAGTTGTGCAATAATGGCATTATTTGTTTTTGCTTGGAATTTTGAAACAATAAAATTTATTCTGTCCTTCGTCTTTTCTCTTCCATAGGAAACATTATTATTATTATTATTATTATTATTATTATTATTATTATTATTATTATTATTGTTATTGTAGTTATTATTGTTATTATTATTATTATTATTATTATTAATTTTATTAATATTATTATTGTTGTTATTATTATTATTGTTATTATTATTATTATTATTATTATTATTATTATTATTGTTGTTATTAATTATTATTGTTGATGTTGTTAGTTTTATTATTATTATTATTATTATTATTATTATTATTATTATTATTATTATTATTATAAGCTAAACTACAACCCTAGTTGGAAAAGCACGATGCTATAAGCCCAAGGCTCCAACAGGGAAAAATAGCCCAATGAGGAAAAGGAAACAATGAAACAGATAAACTACAGGAGACGTATTGAACTATCATAATAAAAATATTTTAAGAACAGCAAAAACATTAAATTAGATTTTTTTATTTACAACTATAATAACATTTTTTGTTTTTTCTCTTTTCCATATGAAACAATTACATTGATTCTAGTTCTTTAAATTTCTCCCTTTTCTAGCATTGTCTAGATTGCGTTCTCTTACATTTTGTATAAACTACAATATATCTTCTTAAGCTTATTTTCATATGACAATCCTTTACCTCATTTTATGTTACTTCAGAAAAAAATATCTTTACTTTAAAAACTAAAATAAAAAAAATTTCTTCAGAAATTGTTAGGGTGAGAGTAATTACGTAAATCCCAGAAAAGAAAGGCGTATAAATGATAATCGTTTGAGAACCATTACTTTTTCATCATTCGAGAACCACTACTTTCTCTTAGGTGGAAAGGTTGGGACTCATTACTGACATTGTTCTTGGCGGTGGCGTATTCAGTGAAGAATTGACTTCTTATTACGGCTTATTTGTATGAAAAAGTTTTCATTTGGACTTATGAACCGAATCAAAGTTCGTTCAGTTGAATATAAACTTTCCTATAAAGTATACATTAAACTTCTACATCAGGCGCTTCATATATTAGCGTAGAAGTTAATTACCTTCGCCAACGAAGTTGGAAGGAGGTTATGTTTTCGCCCATGTTTGTATGTGCGTTTGTGCATATCTATCTTGATACTTGTACCGTACGGCATTATGATGGCTCGGGTACAGTAGTTTGTTTTTTAAATATTTAGAATATTTTTTTTAATTTTCTATTACTTGTATCGTTTATTTATTTCCTTGTTTCGTTTCCTCACTGGACTATTTTTCCTGTTGGAGCCGTTGGACTTATAGCACCTTGCTTTTCCAACTAGGGTTGTAGCTTGAGTAGTAATAATAATAATAGTATTTGATATTATATTAATATTTTGTAGATATATGATAGGACAGCCATTATCCCCATACGTGGGGATAATGCCGCTAGTACACCTCACGTGGTGCACCGTAGGCATTACTTTGCAGCGTTCTTTCAGCCCCCTAGATGCACTTACTTATTATCCTTCTACTCTACCCCCATTGTTGCTTCCTTTCTTCCTTCCTGCTTTCCAACTTCTCCTAACTTTTACCTGGTATTGTAAATTTAGGGTTTTACCTTAGATGGATTTTGGCGTTAAATGGCCTCACGGGCCCCAGCGCCGAGCTTTATAGCCCAAATCCATAAATCCAGTCCAGTGTGTTATTATTATTATTATTATTATTATTATTATTATTATTATTATTATTATTATTATTATTACTAGTTAAGCTACAAGCCTAGTTGGACAAGCAGGATGCTATAAGCCTAAAGGGCTCCAACAGGGAAAAATAGCCCAGTGAGTAAAGGAAACAAAGCAATAAATAAGCTAAAAGAGAAAGTAATGAACAATCAAAATTAAATATTTTAACAACAGTAGCAATAAATTAGATCTTTCATATATGAAATATAGAAATAAAAAAAAAGTAAGTGAATTAAGATTGAATATTGTTCCCGAGTTTACCCTCAAGCAAGAGAACTCAAACCCAAGACACTGGAAGACCATAATATAGAGGCTATGGCACCAGAGGCTATGGCACCCACCCAATTAAGATTTGAATTCTTAAATCGGACACGTCATGCTATTACGAGAAATCGATTTTTGTAATGTAATATGAATATCAGTACAATTGGAATGTTTTGAAAGTAAGGCCTCGAAATTGTTTCATATTCGGACTGCGTAAGAGAAACGCCCGGAAGACTTGCCAGACTGCATCGAGTTCCCTGGCGTTAAGTCATTTCATGGTACAGAAGGTGGATGGTTTTTCCTTTGCGTCTGTCTGTCGTTTTAGTGTTCCATAGAATAGTCTATTAGTGGTCTTGTGAATTTCGCTGTCGTGGGAGAATAGATAATTTTTTCGGATCTAAGGTTAGTCTGAGAGTAATATTATTTATTTATTATTATGATTATTATTGCTTGTATATGTAAGTGTGGCGTATTTATCTCCTGCCTTTAAATTATTATTATTAATGTTATTATTATATTATTATTATTATTATTATTATTATTAATTATTGCTTGCTAAGCTACAACCCTAGTTGGAAAAAAAGATGCTATAATCCCAAGGGCTTCAACAGGAAAAGTAGCCCTGTGAGGAAAGTAAATAAGGAAATAGATAAGCCACAGGAAACGTAATGAGCCATTAAAAAATATTTCAAGAATAATAACATTAAAAAATATATTTCATATCTAAAATATAAAAACTTCAAAACAACAAGAGGAGGAAAAAACATATAAAATAGTGTGCTCGAGTGTACCCTCAAGCAAGAGAACTCTAACACAAAACAGTGTTGATGTATATTTCATGTACATTCACATATTGAATGGTAATGGATGTTAATTCAATCTTCTCTTAAAAATAACTTGAATGAGGTAGACATACACATTATTTACCTTAACTAAGTATTTGGGATCTTTAAGAAATTTGTTGCAGTGTGTAATAACTTGATTATGAAACATTCCAAGGAAATCCAAAGAAAAATAGTTTAAAACCGCTTGGAATGAACTACAAAAACTGCAAATGTAATCAAGTTTCGCGTGGAAGTAGTTACAACAGTGAGACGAATTTTAATAATAATGATATTGATGATAATAATAATAATAATAAAAATAATAATAATAGTAATAATGATAATAATAATAACAATATAATAATAATAATGATAATAATAATGATAATGATAATAATAATAATAATGATGATAATAATAATAATGATAATGATAATAAAAATTATACTAAAAATGATAATAATAATAATAATAATAATAATAATAATAATAATAATAATAATAATAATAATACCCTTATTGATCCTGTTAAAATTTTACGATCAGAACTAAAACATGCTAAAGAGAGTGTCCAGAAGAGACTATTCAAGTAGTTTGAACTATCTCAGCTTCCAGTAGAGCTTTGGAACTTGTAGATAATTCAACTTCTTTCCAGCTGACGAAAGCTTTTGGAAGCTTCTGTTACAGTTATAGAACTTCTTTGAGGGATATTTTTCTCTAGAGCTTTATTGCCTCAGCTTCCAGTAGAGCTTTGAAACTTGTAGATAATTCAATTTCTTTACAGTTGACGAAAGCTTTTGGAAGCTTCTGTTACAGTTATAGAGCTTCTTTGAGGGATATTTTCCTCTAGAGCTTTATTGCCTCAGCTTCCAGTAGAGCTTTGGAACTTGTAGATAATTCAACTTCTTTCCAGCTGACGAAAGGTTTTGGAAGCTTCTGTTACAGTTATAGAACTTCTTTGAGGGATATTTTTCTCTAGAGCTTTATTGCCTCAGCTTCCAGTAGAGCTTTGGAACTTGTAGATAATTCAATTTCTTTACAGTTGACGAAAGGTTTTGGAAGCTTCTGTTACAGTTATAGAACTTCTTTGAGGGATATTTTCCTCTAGAGCTTTATTGCCTCAGCTTCCAGTAGAGCTTTGGAACTTGTAGATAATTCAACTTCTTTCCAGCTGACGAAAGGTTTTGGAAGCTTCTGTTACAGTTATAGAACTTCTTTGAGGGATATTTTTCTCTAGAGCTTTATTGCCTCAGCTTCCAGTAGAGCTTTGGAACTTGTAGATAATTCAATTTCTTTAACAGTTGACGAAAGGTTTTGGAAGCTTCTGTTACAGTTATAGAACTTCTTTGAGGGATATTTTTCTCTAGAGCTTTATTGCCTCAGCTTCCAGTAGAGCTTTGGATCTTGTAGATAATTCAACTTCTTTCCAGCTGACGAAAGGTTTTGGAAGCTTCTGTTACAGTTATAGAACTTCTTTGAGGGATATTTTTCTCTAGAGCTTTATTGCCTCAGCTTCCAGTAGAGCTTTGGATCTTGTAGATAATTCAACTTCTTTCCAGCTGACGAAAGGTTTTGGAAGCTTCTGTTACAGGTATAGAACTTCTTTGAGGGATATTTTTCTCTAGAGCTTTATTGCCTCAGCTTCCAGTAGAGCTTTGAAACTTGTAGATAATTCAATTTCTTTCCAGCTGATGAAAGCTTATGGAAGCTTCTGTTACAGTTATAGAGCTTCTTTGAGGGATATTTTCCTCTAGAGCTTTATTGCCTCAGCTTCCAGTAGAGCTTTGAAACTTGTAGATAATTCAATTTCTTTCCAGCTGACGAAAGCTTTTGGAAGCTTCTGTTACAGTTATAGAACTTCTTTGAGGGATCTTTTTCTCTAGAGCTTTATTGCCTCAGCTTCCAGTAGAGCTTTGGAAACGTGTAGATAATTCAACTTCTTTCCAGCTGACGAAAGCTTTTGGAAGCTTCTGTTACAGTTATAGAACTTCTTTGAGGGATATTTTTCTCTAGAGCTTTATTGCCTCAGCTTCCAGTAGAGCTTTGAAACTTGTAGATAATTCAATTTCTTTACAGTTGACGAAAGCTTTTGGAAGCTTCTGTTACAGTTATAGAGCTTCTTTGAGGGATATTTTCCTCTAGAGCTTTATTGCCTCAGCTTCCAGTAGAGCTTTGGAACTTGTAGATAATTCAACTTCTTTCCAGCTGACGAAAGGTTTTGGAAGCTTCTGTTACAGGTATAGAGCTTCTTTGAGGAATATTTTCCTCAAGAGCTTTATTACCTCAGCTTCCAGTAGAGCTTTGGAACTTGTAGATAATTCAACTTCTTTCCAGCTGATGAAAGCTTATGGAAGCTTTTGGTACAGTTATAGAGCTTTTTTGAGGGATATTTTCCTCTAGAGCTTTATTGCCTCAGGTTCCAGTAGAGCTTTGGAACGTGTAGATAATTCAACTTCTTTCCAGCTGACGAAAGCTTTTGGAAGCTTCTGTTACAGTTATAGAACTTCTTTGAGGGATATTTTTCTCTAGAGCTTTATTGCCTCAGCTTCCAGTAGAGCTCTGGAACTTGTAGATAATTCAACTTCTTTCCAGCTGACGAAAGGTTTTGGAAGCTTCTGTTACAGGTATAGAGCTTCTTTGAGGAATATTTTCCTCAAGAGCTTTATTACCTCAGCTTCCAGTAGAGCTTTGGAACTTGTAGATAATTCAACTTCTTTCCAGCTGATGAAAGCTTATGGAAGCTTTTGGTACAGTTATAGAGCTTTTTTGAGGGATATTTTCCTCTAGAGCTTTATTGCCTCAGGTTCCAGTAGAGCTTTGGAACGTGTAGATAATTCAACTTCTTTCCAGCTGACGAAAGCTTTGGAAGCTTCTGTTACAGTTATAGAACTTCTTTGAGGGATATTTTTCTCTAGAGCTTTATTGCCTCAGCTTCCAGTAGAGCTCTGGAACTTGTAGATAATTCAACTTCTTTCCAGCTGACGAAAGGTTTTGGAAGCTTCTGTTACAGGTATAGAGCTTCTTTGAGGAATATTTTCCTCAAGAGCTTTATTACCCTCAGCTTCCAGTAGAGCTTTGGAACTTGTAGATAATTCAACTTCTTTCCAGCTGATGAAAGCTTATGGAAGCTTTTGGTACAGTTATAGAGCTTTTTTGAGGGATATTTTCCTCTAGGAGCTTTATTGCCTCAGGTTCCAGTAGAGCTTTGGAACGTGTAGATAATTCAACTTCTTTCCAGCTGACGAAAGCTTTTGGAAGCTTCTGTTACA
The DNA here is from genome assembly GCF_036898095.1 of Palaemon carinicauda. Lineage (NCBI taxonomy): Eukaryota > Metazoa > Arthropoda > Malacostraca > Decapoda > Palaemonidae > Palaemon > Palaemon carinicauda. The sequence continues at coordinate 193,011,260 of NC_090726.1, forward strand.
GTTATAGAACTTCTTTGAGGGATATTTTTCTCTAGAGCTTTATTGCCTCAGCTTCCAGTAGAGCTCTGGAACTTGTAGATAATTCAACTTCTTTCCAGCTGACGAAAGCTTTTGGAAGCTTCTGTTACAGGTATAGAGCTTCTTTGAGGAATATATTCCTCAAGAGCTTTATTACCTCAGCTTCCAGTAGAGCTTTGGAACTTGTAGATAATTCAACTTCTTTCCAGCTGATGAAAGCTTATGGAAGCTTTTGGTACAGTTATAGAGCTTTTTTTGAGGGATATTTTCCTCTAGAGCTTTATTGCCTCAGGTTCCAGTAGAGCTTTGGAACGTGTAGATAATTCAACTTCTTTCCAGCTGACGAAAGCTTTTGGAAGCTTCTGTTACAGTTATAGAACTTCTTTGAGGGATCTTTTTCTCTAGAGCTTTATTGCCTCAGCTTCCAGTAGAGCTTTGGAACGTGTAGATAATTCAACTTCTTTCCAGCTGACGAAAGCTTTTGGAAGCTTTTGGTACAGTTATAGAACTTCTTTGAGGGATATTTTTCTCTAGAGCTTTATTGCCTCAGCTTCCAGTAGAGCTTTGGAACGTGTAGATAATTCAACTTCTTTCCAGTTGACAAAAGCTTTAGGAAGCATTTCATACAGTTATAAAGCGGCTTTAAGGCCTAATTTCCCTAATTATTTAATTTGTATAATTATTTATTTTAATTATCTCTCATATTTATTTAATCTCAATGGTTTTCTTCGGTGGATTATTAACTTTCAAATGTAGTGATCTCGGTGATAGGATTAAATGGTCATATCACATGTTGGATGGCAAGTCATTGGAATGATCGATATGTTATCAAATTGGAAAGTTTTCTAATATTAGAATACCACCAATAAGCCATGTGTTCGGTAATCAGAGAGAGAGAGAGAGAGAGAGGAGAGAGAGAGAGAGAGAGAGAGAGAGAGAGAGAGAGAGAATTTAAAATCTAGAAACTTTAACTTTTGTATTTATAATATGTTGAGACTATGAAGAAGAGAGAGAGAGAGAGAGAGAGAGAGAGAGAGAGAAAAATTTAAAATCCAGTAACTTAATCTTCAGAATTTACATATTGAGATAATGAAGAAGCCGAGAGAGAGGAGAGGAGAGAGAGAGGAGAGAGAGAGAGAGAGGAGAGAGAGAGAGAGAGAGAGAGTGAGAGAGAGAGAGAGAATTTAAAATCCAGAAACTTGAACTTCAATATTTATTATATGTTGAGACAATGAAGAAGCCGTGAACAAATTGGGTAAACTTAACTTTGATAATAAGTATTTCAACAAAAGACAGTTAGGTGCTATAGAGAGAGAGAGAGAGAGAGAGAGAGAGAGAGAGAGAGAGAGAGAGAGAGAGAGCGCACACTTGCATATAGTTATCAATGTTAAGTTTACATATAATAAATATTGAAGTTCAAGTTTCTGGATTTTAAGTTCTCTCTCTCTCTCTCTCTCTCTCCTCTCTCTCTCTCTCTCTCTCTCTCTCTCTCTCTCAAAACCTGAATTGTCTTTAGTTGAAAGATATTTTGCTTCTGGATTTCAAATTCTCTCTCTCTCTCTCTCTCTCTCTCTCTCTCTCTCTCAAAACTTGAATTCTCTTTTGTTGAGATACTTAGTTTCTGGATTTTAAACTCTCTCTCTCTCTCTCTCTCTCTCCTCTCTCTCTCTCTCTCTCTCTCTCTCTCTCTCTAAACCTGAATTGTCTTTTGTTAAAAGATACATTGTTCTTGGACACACACACTCTCTCTCTCTCTTTGCTTAAAGATGTTTATCATGAATGTCAAGTTTAGCCTATTTTTCACGGCTGCTCCATTGTCTCTCGGTAATTGTTTTTTTTTTTTTTTTTTTTTCAACAATCCATCTCATGATAATTGTTCCTCCAATTAAGGCCATCAAGGATGCATATCATTGGCTCCTGGATGTCTCACATGCGTGATGTTCCTCACAGTTCACTTGCTTAACCTTCTTTTTACTCTTCTTCTTGTTCTTCTTATCCATTTTGTGGTTCCTCTCTCGCCTTTCCTTTCGCTTAATCATGTCATCCTTCCTTGGTATAGGACAAGGCCATTATCATCTTGGAAGACTTGTTATTATTATTATTATTATTATTATTATTATTATTATTATTACTAGCTAAGCTACAACCTTAGTTGGAAAAACAGGGTGCTATAAGCTCAAGTGCTCCAACAGGGTAAAATAGCCCAGTGAGGAAAGGAAATAAGGAAATAAACTACAAGAGAAGTAATAAAGAAAATAAATAGTAACATTAGAATAGATCTTTCACATAAAGACTTCAAAAACTATAAAAAACCAAGAGGAAGAGAAATAAGATAGAATAATGCGCCCGAGTGTACCCTCAAGCAAGAGAACTCTAACCCAAGACAGTGGAAGACTATGGTACAAAGGCTATGGTACTAACCAATATTAGAGATATGATACCCTTTAGAATCCCATTGGTTGTATATGAAAAAAGGTGAGGATGGAAAATATGGTAATGTAGGGAAAAAGAAGGAAAAGTTTCCATTTTGCTCATTTCTTTTACAATAAACGTTTTTATTCCACTTTTTTTATCGCACCGACACAAACGTTTAATCTCTGAAATTTTCTCCAGTAGCCTCCTTATCATCTAGTGACCCTCGACCTCCTGATGGGTTGCAAGAAAGAAGGGGTAAGGTGGGGAGTGGGTGACTAGTGCCAGACGCGTTTTGATTGGTCCAAAGAAAAGGTATTTGATTGGTCGCTTTTCATTCTGGCTCCGGGCTCCGGGCTCCAGGCTCCAGCTCCGAATCGAGGGCCATCTTCGGTGGAATGGATCGAGAGTTGAGTCGCCCCGGGTCGAGGAAAGTGTAGTGATTCTTGCACAAAGGAGAGTATTGTCTCGTTATGTTCTTTCCTACTTTTTGCGGAAGGTAATGGACTCGTTTTAAAGCCAAAAGGTCGCCTGAAATAAGGAGAAAGATTATAATAGGAAGTCGGTGTTCAAAGGTTCTTGTGTTTTCTCCTTTTAACATTTTTTCACCGTTTTTTTCGTAGTACAAATAGCAATTTCCCATTTGGTAAAAACTCCGAATATCCGTCTAGGTGACGTTGTTTATACTTATACATACGCAATGCGTATGCATTTTTTGTCGTATTCCGTCGTACAACTTTTTTTCCTTTCCATCGAGGGGGAGGACGTCTTTTTCTAGTAAATCTTCAGGGATGAAATTGCTAGCCTCACGCCCTTGCTCTTTACCCAAGGCACCTAATTGCAATTAGCTGCTATTTAAATCCAGAACTTACTTTATGGATGGAGTTACAGAAATTCAGGGGAAAATAAACTATAGAAGTAGGCAAAATAGTCTGAAAATGTTTGCAAGATTAAAATGCTGAGAATAAATGTAAGCAAGATCAAAATGTTGACAGTAAATAAGCAAGATTAAAATGTTGAGTGAATGTAAGCAAGATTAAAGTAATGATGATGAATGAAAACTAGGAAGATAGGGGGATAAACGTGATTATAATAAGATAAAAGAAAAGGCGAATCACATAAGAGCAGAAGAGGTGTAGCAAGAAAGGTGGCAGGGTATGTGCAATAGACTAGTAAAATACTTTCACTGTATTTAGTCTGTTCTTTTAATTTCAGATTAAAGATAAAGATAGAAGATAATTGTTCCTCTGCTTCTTTTGCAATATCTAGGGACCCGTTCTGTTATTCTTAATGTCTACCTATTGTCTGTCATTCTCATAATATGTCCTGCCCATGTCCATTTCTTCTTACATGTTTTTAG
>NC_090726.1:193017549-193027549 GCF_036898095.1 Palaemon carinicauda
GAAATAAATCCATACTCTATGAAAAATTATATTGATTTTGAGTGTCCGAAGGAACCATCTCTCTCTCTCTCTCTCTCTCTCTCTCTCTCTCTCTCTTTAATTGAGGAAGGGAGAGGGTCCCTTCGAAAGCTCAAAATAAATTTCCTTTTTCATATATACAGTATATATACATACATATACTGTATATATATATATATATATATGTGTATATATATATATGCATATGTGTATATATATATATATATATATATACATATACTGTATATATATGTATATATATAATATATACTATATATATATGTATATATATAATATATACTATATATATATATATATATATATATGAATTATGCATATTATGATAGAATCAATATAGGCGATGTGAAGGGTTTTGAACATGTATATTATTCACGGTGAACTGTTCTATGTAAAGAAAACTCATATATTATGTGTGATAATGAATGCAATATTGACATATGAATATCATATATTGAGCTACGTAATTTTAAGGGTAGATTTTTGCAACGCTCAAACTCATGAAGAAATGAGAGTAACCTATACAAATCCACGGAAGTATATTATTTTTTTATAGAAATTGTGGTTTAAAGCGAAACGTAATGTAATAATGAGACTCAAGTCAGACACGATAATATTTCCAGAATTGCGCGAAGGCGGATCTGCGTCTCAGTGTACGATGACTTCGATTTTATTTTCGGTTTTGATGCTCGTTCCTTTTAGAAGCTATTTCCCTTTCGATAATTCATGATTATATTGGATGGAGGATTTTAATATATTTAATTCTTAAGGCAAGTTTTTTTCCATTTTAAAATAAGTGGGTCACGCTAAAATTGGCTGAACCGTGAATTGAAATTTGATAAATTTTCTGTCGTTATATTAAGAGTATTTCAGGATATTATTATTATTATTATTATTATTATTATTATTATTAACTAAGCTACAGCCCTAGCTGGATAAGCAAGATGCCATAAGCCCAAGGGCTCCAATAGGGAAAAATAGCCCAAAGAAGAAAGGAAATAAGGAAAAATCGATATAAGAAAAAAATAAAACAATAAAATATTTAAAAAAAGAGTAACAACATAAAAACAGATAAGTCATTTATAAACTTTAAAAAGTCTTAGGTCAGCCTGTTCAACATAAAATCCTTTGCTGCAGCAGGGGCATCCCTTTTAGAGTAACTTTTGTATGACCAGTATGCTACTTAAGGACGGACACAGACTGACGTCACATTCAGTGACATCATCGCCAGAGTCTTCAAACTTTCCCCTGCTGTCATGACTTTGCCTCTATATCCTGTTCGCTCCTTTCAAACGGTTATCCGGTAATGATTATGTTCAATGTGCATTAACCTTTCAAACGACAGTACCAACTGTTACCAGATAACCGCGGAAAGAGGGAATGCCCGTCATCATTTGCTCTGTGAACAAGTAAACAGGTTGTGTGGACGGTTGCATATGGTATCACTTTTTGTTGCCATTATCATCTCCTCCAACGCTTATTGACGCAAAGGGCCTCGGTTAGATTTCGCCAGCCGTCTCTATCTTGAGCTTGTAATTCAATATTATTTCTCCACTCATCATCTCCTACTTCACACTTCATAGCTCTCATCCATGTAGGCCTCTGTGTTCCAACTCTTCTTAGTGCCTTGTGGAGCTCTGTTAAACATTTGGTGAACTAATCTCTCTTGGGGAGTGCAAAGAGCATGCCAAAACCATCTCCATCTACCCCTCATTATGATCTCATCCACATATGGCACTCGAGTAAACATATAATTTTATTTCTAATCCTGCCCAGCCATTTTGTTGCCATAGGTTTAATATTCTTATTTGAAGCCCACTTCGAACCATTTTTGATATAGTAACATTTTTGTTCGACCAACATTTGCTCTGTCGTCTAACTGTCAGTTGGATGTTTATGTTCGTTGACTGAAGAATAAACAATTTCAGCTAGGATGTTATATGGTTTAGTTAAGTAGGAAGGTAGAAGTCCCATGCAACCTGCAGTTTTCAACCTGCAGTTTTACAATACATGAGGTCTGTTGTAACATACTTTCCTTTGTTCCCATTCCAAAAAAAAAAATGTTCCATATGGGTGGTTTAGCCGTTCTTTGGTCCGCCATCTTGAATTTCTTTGAACGCAAAAGTTCGGGGTAGGGGCAATAGAAAGGACGCTTTCACATAAGAATAAATTTATCGCAGGTACAAATTAGGTATGATTGAATCGGTTTATAACCTGCACAATCACAAATAACTCATTGAATATTCAACTAGGGCATCGATGACGTCATTATGGGTCAAAAGATTCAGGCATAGGTAGCGCATCGATGACGTCATTATGGGTCAAAAGATTCAGTCGTCCCAAAGGTAGAAAAAATTACACCATTTTCCGTTGTTACCTGCCTCGTAACTAACCCTGTGTGTTTCAAATATGCAGGGGAGATACCATACATATATCGGCCGTTTTTTTAATCTACCACGAATCTTCTAACCCTGTGTAGTATCATTAATCTATGTAAAAATAAATATTGAATAAAAAGTATTTTTGTAATGAGTTTATTGTAAAATTGTAATTTAACACATCGGGTTTCTCTGCCTAGTTTTCAATACTATTCTTGGCTCGATCACATGAATGATTCACAAATCTCAGTTTGAATGATTTATGACAGGACCTGTGTAAACGAACCTCTCTTGCAAACAGATCTTCGCCCGCCACCTTTCGACGTAAATGATTGTCTCTTATTTTTAAGGTAAAAGATTCTCTTATTTTTAGAGTTTGGTATTCCATGAGTCCAACCTGCTGGACACAACGTTCAGTCCTTCCAGAAACGTTTGCCCTAAAGCTTTTCACGGAAAATGCATTCTGGGAAAAAACGTTCCTGGTAGATTTTGATATTTTATGATCTTTATGATCCTGATGTTTGTTAATGGCTTGACAAAATCACTAGTAATAGCTTGGGATTTCTAAGTCCATGCCATCAATATTGTTTAGAAATTAACAACGCACAACCTCCATTTGAGTGGGTGAATCTTAAGACTGAAGGAGCCTTTTCTCACATAGTGTAACATCTCAAGCCTTTTCTTGGGAGGACACCTTATATTTTGAAGCTGTATGTATTCACCATGTTGTATGCCACTCACGTGTAAAATGCATAGAGGAGGAGGCGTCTGCAGTTCCTCTAAATTGAAATCATGATCAGTTCTGCTTTGCTTTTGACATAATGAAGCCACCAACGACAACTACAACTAATCGTGCAGTACCACCAACTACAACAACCAATCTTACATTACCACCAACAACTACAACTAATCGTGCAGTACCACCAACTACAACAACCAATCTTACATTACCACCAACAACTACAACTAATCGTGCAGTACCACCAACTACAACAACCAATCTTACATTACCACCAACAACTACAACTAATCGTGCAGTACCACCAACTACAACAACCAATCTTACATTACCACCAACAACTACAACTAATCGTACAGTACCACCAACAACAACTAATCTTACAGTACCATCAACAACTACAACTAATCGTACAGTACAACCAACAACTACAACTAATCGTACAGGAACCACCAACACCTACAACTAATCGTGCAGTACCACCAACAACTACAACCAATCGTACAGTGCCACCAACCAAGCATTAGTCCATTTAGATTATACCTTAAAAAAGATATAATTATCCACCACCAGTTAACTAAAAGCAGACAAGCACACCAACAGAAATCTAATACAACACAAATAAAGCAATATTCAAAATCACAGTGGTCTGCACGTTCAGTTCGCCCCCCGCCCCCCCCCCCAAAAAAAAAAAAAAAAACTGCACTATCAGTTGATGAACTTTAACACCACCACTTAGTTTTCAAGAAGGTCGATAGAACAGCCTTCACGTGTAAGAAAAAAGAATGTTAATTATCACATATAAAACATGAACTAATATGCAAAACAATCTAATTAATCATTCTTTTGCAAAGGACACACAATGAAGTTGATATAAAACCACATTTTCTCTATTTTTGGATTTTTTAACAAAATATTATCAACTTTGTACGCCAGTTAAATAATTAATTTCGTTTTAAAAACTGCCTACACTTGTACACTTTCCACCAAGAATAAAATTTTTTTCGCGTTACGAAGTATAGCGAAAAATAATTGTCCTAACGACATGTAAGCAGATCTTAAGTATCTTGTTACTTAAGTTCAGTTGTTTTGTAGGCAGTGGCCAATGAGAATTTAGTGTTGGGTGAAACGTATTCAATGTTTGAAGAGGTATTTAGTAAGTGGTCACTTTCTAGCGCACGCTAGCCCGAGCAAGTCGAATTTATTAGCCAGGACGCCAGGCAGGGTCAAATTACAGCTTCAGATGTGAATAGTGTTTTCACGTTAGCAATCAGAATGCTGAAACCGTTTCAAGTTGTGATGGAAAATTTATTATCCGATTTCCAGCAGAATATTCAACAAGTATCCGCACCTCGTTAAAGTATGATGGAAAACCATTTGAATGAGCATCGCGTTATTTTGAGGAAACTGATACGAAAATGTTAGCATTAGATGCGATTGTTTATCAACTTGGAGGACAAGGTACATCTAAAACTGCTGCAGAGAACGAGTTAGTACGCAAAGAGCAGCATCGCCGAAAGTGTCAAGCTAGTTAAAGATCGAGGGAAAGTGTGGATTCATATCAACTTTGATGGAAGAGGTCTAGAGCTCAATAAAGGCCGAGAGTTGACATTGGAGCCAGGAATGTACCAAGAAATACGTCGAAAAGATAAGTGAAAATATAGCTGTTTTTATTTTTGTATACTTAGCAGTTGGTACAAGGAAATTGGAACATTGTGTTTATTTTATTTTATTGTTTTAATCGCCTGTTGGTTGTTGTTATTCACAATACATTGAACAGAATTAGATTGGGTCCGGTAAGATAGTCATGGACGTCTAAAAGGGCGATCACAAAATTCCATTTCAAAACCGTTACTGTGGTTGTTGGATTGGGTAACTATAGGTCAGAAAGGGACGAATCAGAATTTATTAAGAGAATGGGTGACACTGGTATCAGAAAAACTAAGAAATAATTCCTTTGACGGTGACCAAGAATGGAAATGGTAAGCAAAGGCTGGTTTTTTATTACAAACTTTTTAAGGATTTAATCAGTCTACAGTCTGCTTATCGCATAGAAATCTATTAAAACGTTGCCAATATCTTTCTCATTGGGGAAAAATTTTAAAAAGTTTTTTATAATGGATATTCTTTAGATATTTTTGAAGCGGCGGGTACATCTTTACTAAAGTTCTTAAGTCTGTTAGATATTGGAGATCTAAGGAAGTGAAGATTGAAGTATTTTTAGATGATGGCATAGCTGCGGATGGTTGTTTTGAAGGGGCATTGGATGCTAGTTATTTACTTTTAAAAGCTTCAAGATTTGGATTTATTTACAAGAAAGTATAATTGGTTTTCAGACTCTAAATTGTATTTGGAAAGGTTTACAGAGGACGAATACTGAAGGCGAATTTCGTAACTACAGTGTTAGGATAAACTATGTCGTTAAAGACCTTGTTTAGATGCCAAACATTCTGAATTAACGAAAACGTTATTTTTAACGAATATCTTTTGGACAGAATTGTCTGTTACATAATTTCACATAATTTCCACGAAATTTGTCGTGAAAGGTATTGTTAAAATGAAAACGATAAAGTATTTCTATATTTTTACATATTGAGCAAAGCTAGTTGAGAACTTAATGAAGAAATATCAGATGCTCCGGTTGAGAGCACGTTTTGACGCAGAAATTCATTCTTTTTATTTTGGTCCTTACTTTAACTATATACTTGCATCAGACTTATTTAACCTATTACTTCATTGTGACGCCTAAGATGTAGGCAGTTTATCACTATATTGTGACGCCTAAGATGTAGGCAGTTTATCACTATATTGTGACGCCTCAGGTGTAGGGCAGTTTATCACTATATTGTGACGCCTCAGGTGTAGGCAGTTTATCACTATATTGTGACGCCTCAGGTGTAGGCAGTTTATCACTATATTGTGACGCCTCAGGTGTAGGCAGTTTATCACTATATTGTGACGCCTCAGGTGTAGGCAGTTTATCACTATATTGTGACGCCTCAGGTGTAGGCAGTTTATCACTATATTGTGACGCCTCAGGTGTAGGCAGTTTATCACTATATTGTGACGCCTCAGGTGTAGGCAGTTTATCACTATATTGTGACGCCTCAGGTGTAGGCAGTTTATCACTATATTGTGACGCCTCAGGTGTAGGCAGTTTATCACTCTATTGTGACGCCTCAGGTGTAGGCAGTTTATCACTCTATTGTGACGCCTCTGGTGTTGGGAAATTTATATGTTGTGACACCTCAGTAGTAGGTTTGGAGTAATTCTGAAGTTTTTAGCGATGAATACAGCGCATTTTTTTTTTCATATCATGAAAAGAGTGGTTGGAAACTGGACAGCAAATTAATCTTTAAAATTAAACATGAAGGAGCAGGAGGCAGTCGACAGAATTATGTAAAGTACTTTGGCAATGTTTGAACGTTGTTCCAGATAAAATTTTCGATTTTAATGCAAGTAGGTAGCAAAAAGCCAGATTTGGAAATCATAGAAAACCAAAGAATTTAAACTTGTACTGAATACACTGTTCAGGTCATCAATGTATGTAAGCCCAGAAAGAGTACAAAAGAGCGGATTTTTTGAAGTGTTGTCAACTAACATGGATGAATGGTCAATTCTTTTTACAATTTTCAGAGTTATGGACTTGTGAGAGTTATTAATTCTTTAGACTGTTTTGCTACCTTTAAAAATATGTTGAGGTTTTTTAATCTCTAATATTGGTGTCCAGGTACAGAGGCAATTGATGCTTTAACTTGAGGTTTGGTGCTTTATACCAAAGGTTATTAATAAAATGGAGGTAAAAATTCTTAAGTAGAATATTCCTGAGTGAAAGTCCTCTGCATCTTGACTGTTCATATTAATGAGGGAAACTTTATTGTTAAACTTTGAGTGTTTACGTAACAAAGGTTTTATTACACGGCAAAGATAAGGAGAGAGAAAAAAAAAAAAAAAAAAAGGAAATTTTTCGCTGAAATTTAACTTTGATATAGAAGGTAAAGGTTTTTGAAATTACAAGTATATATGTACATAGTTTTATTTTTGGAATCTGCTTTCCAGGATCGTGAATGCAATGAAATGCCAGCAGTCGTCTTTAACGGTGGCATCTAATTTGGACAGGAAATTGGGGGGACCTCAGTTGTCATGAGCATCTTCTATCATCGATGAATGGCAGCACCGACAAGGCCTACAAATTTGTCTTTCATCAAAGAGAAACTTACAATAATGGTCACGAGCAAAGCGAAATGCCATTGTAGGTTGCTTTATTTATCACGCTTCTATTAGATTCCGGCGTTTTAGTAATCTCCAGTGATCAAGCTATTTAGGCCATAACGTGCATGCATGAAATGAGGGGTTTACATAGATCCAACGGAAATTTCACTTGTTAAATCTTTGCAAGCACCTGTGAAACATTAAGCTGGTAGATCGGTGCATACAAAGGATCTTTTTGATAATATGGTGTTGCAGAATCCGTGCAGATTATATTTTCCTATATTGAAAAACTTCTTTATTATTTTGATAGATCATTAAAGTGTTCTTATCTGAGATTTGGGGAATTAAGTTTATTGTAATTTGAAGATTTCTTAGTTGAACAAGAAAAAAAAAAAAAAAAATTAAATCACCAATACTGTTTAGTTTTTGATATCGGAAGTTATCACAAATGCTTTTCCATATTTGATGTATTTTGCTTGATGCAGAGGAAGCTGGAATGATTTTGTCCTTTGATCGATTTTTCTTTAAGAAGTTTTTTTAAAAGCTCCTGTAATGTAACCAAACATAATTTTTTGTTAAAACTGTGGCTACAAGTTCAAACATCGCAAACGATAACGTCAATGATAGGTGTCTTCATAGACATGAGTGTTGGTAGTCTGTTTCAAGTAAACATGTTTGTCAAAGGCTTCCAAAAGAGGTTAAATGTGTAAATCATTCAATCGGAGCATTTATTTCTCTCTCTCCATTTTTTTTCCTTCTCTCCCTTTCTTTGGTATTATCTAGGGTCAACCGGCACGGTGCGCTATAAGGCAATTTAATGTTTTATTATGTTTATACCTGTAGTGTAGAGAATGCGGAGTGAAGTGAGGACTAAAATTTTTTCGCGTTACGAAGTATAGCGAAAAATAATTGTCCTAACGACATGTAAGCAGATCTTAAGTATCTTGTTACTTAAGTTCAGTTGTTTTGTAGGCAGTGGCCAATGAGAATTTAGTGTTGGGTGAAACGTATTCAATGTTTGAAGAGGTATTTAGTAAGTGGTCACTTTCTAGCGCACGCTAGCCCGAGCAAGTCGAATTTATTATTATCATTATTATTTATTAGTAGTACAAGAGTGAGGTTCCACCACTCAAATTTGAGTTACTCTGCATTATTGCCGTGGATACACAGGTTTCCATAGTTTTTTCAAAACTTGAGATTTTGTTTTTTATCTATGGTTTTTCCTGGGCGGCAGAGGAGGCTTATATGTTAATTTGAAAGTTTGTTCATTTTGTTTTAAATATGCACTGCTATATCAGTACAGAAGTTTGTAAAAGTTATTAGAATATGTGATGTTACATCTATATTGTTTTCTAAAAATATGATTCATTGGAAAAATAAACCTGGCGTCAACCGGCACGGTGCGCTATAAGGCAGGGTCAACCGGCACGGTGCGCTATAAGGCAATTTAATGTTTTATTATGTTTATACCTGTAGTGTAGAGAATGCGGAGTGAAGTGAGGACAAGGAGATATCCAATAGATCTGCTTACTTAGGTGCAGGGTGGGTAATAACAAAGAAGAACAAGAATTTTAACTTTGTCCCTCTAACGGGAACTTTTAATCCTGATGACATCACCAATACACTAATTTGATAACTAATGAGTTCTTATGGAAGTACAGGCTAAGCCCAATCTAATGATACCTAATTTGTACTTGCAACTATTTTTTTTTTTTTGGTATGAGAAAATCTCCTTTATATTTTTCCTATTCCTCGCTTTTTGCGTTCTATGAAATCCAAGATGGCGGACAAAAAACGGCTAAATGACCCACATGGGACACTTTTTTTGTAATGAGAACAAAGGAAAGTTGAAGAAATGTATCATGGAGTTGCATGGGACCCCTATTTTCCTACTAGACTAGTTGGGATGGTTTAATGGCCACCTATGAATGGCAGGGCAAGGGACAGTGACATTGCTCTATCGAGCAGGATAATGACCTAGAGACTGACCATATACACATATGATCAGCGCCCAAGCTCCCTCTCCACCCAAGCTAAGACCAGGGAGGGCCAGGCAATGCCTGCTGATGACTCAGGAGATAGACGTATATGCTCTCTCAACCCCCCCCTCCATCCTTAGCTCTCAAAACTTGTGAAGTTGCATCGACCAAAGAAACTAACGAGTTTGAGCGAGACTCGAACCCCAGTCTGGTGTTCACCCATGAGGGACGTTATCACATCGGCCACCACAACCCTTGGTCTCGAAAGAATTTGGTAGACAGTCGTGATCTTATTTTTATCCGACGGAGGTTACAGTTTTATTTTATTCTTTTTTATTTTATCATCTAGACGTCACAGTTTTATTTTAATATTTTTTTTTTGTATCCTTCAGAAGTTCGTTTTATTTTATTGCTGTTTTTAAATAGTAACCTGCAGAGCGTAGTTTTATTTTTATTTTTTAAAATTTTACACACGTGAGGTTACAATTTTATTTTATTTCCTTTTTTTTTTAATTTCATCCTCCAGACGGTACAGTTTTATTTATTTTTTTTTATTTCTATCCTCTAGACTGTACGGTACAATTAAATTCCTTCTTTAAATTTCATACTCTAGACGGTACAATTTTATTTATATCTTATACTCTTGAGGTTACAAT
>NC_090726.1:193037549-193040010 GCF_036898095.1 Palaemon carinicauda
TGAAAATAGCAAGGTGGGCCTGCCCCTCAGTATTTTTCCAATTTCGTACAGTTATGTTGTTCCTCTTAGGTTGGTTTCTTCCAATTTTTAGATTACAAGTGAGGCTCTTGCATTTCCTTATTCTGCTTCTACTCAGTATGTATGTATGCATATTGTATACAGTATATTATGTATGAGAATGTATTAGTTTCCCCAATAGCGAGGGGTTCCTGGGGAAAGAAAAGACAATAGTCGCTGCCACATACACACCCTCTACTGTAGGATCAAAGCAAGAAAACTTCCGTAGTAGTCACTTCTTAAATTTACAAAGAGTATTTATCAGTAGTGCGCTGAATCTTCCCATACGCGCTGCACCATTCTCCCCTGTCTTACTCTATCATCCTCCATTCTTTCTCCATGACCAAACCATCTCAGATACACTGATTAATCCCTTCTCTTGCTCTAACAGTTGTCTAATTAAGAGACACACCATGCAAGGGACCAACTTGACTTACTCTATCATCCTCCATTCTTTCTCCATGACCAAACCATCTCAGATACACTGATTAATCCCTTCTCTTGCTCTAACAGTTGTCTATTTAAGAGACACACCATGCAAGGGACCAACTTGACTTCTACAAACTTGAACTGACTCAACAGTCCAGTCGTATCTTCCAACCTTGGTCTTCTCTAGACATATAATCTGCAGCCTTTCTCACTGCTCATATTTTCCGGCTTATCTATTTTCGCATCATATCATCATTCATTAAATTAATTTCAAAACACTAAGCAAATCAGCCGCTTCTGTTCTTCCACCATCGATACTAACAGTTATTGTTCCTGTTTTCTGGTTTTTATTTACCTCCGTAATCTTATTACTCGACTTTCTCCTATTTCACTAGTTTCTGCTATTTCTTCTTTCTATACTAAATCATCACTTTAGCATTTGCAGGCTTTAGATATTTCACATTCCATTTATGATACCTTTTCTTATCCTACACATTCAAAACAACACATGTAGCACTTTATTTGTCATCTTGGACCACTCCAGTTAGGAAAGTAATACCTCAGCTATGAAAATGTTAAACATCATTAGAGACCTTACACGCCGTTCTCAGCCTCGATCTCTGCTAACTAATTCATTTTTTATTTGAACGTCTGCCTTGCTTACACCGTATTTAACATTCTTGCCATACAACATCAAAGCTTGATACAGAGATTCTATAATACATCCATCGTAAGCATTTTTGGAGTCTTTATACACTAAATATGGTATTTGAAGGCACTGTGATCTTCTCCTATTAGCCCTTCTATCCCGTATCTTACTTTTTCAATCAAAGATCTACCAATACCTCCGTGTTATACTAAACAAGTCTCTACTGCCATCTTAGCCTTTTATAAAAGGACATAGGTCAAGTTAATCTCACAATGTAGTCCATCAGTCTCCTACCTTACTTTCTCAATCAAAATCCCCACCTTACACCCTCCATGGTATACTAAAGAAGTCTCTGTCATCTTGCCTCTTTTATTAAAGGACATTGGTTAATTTAATCTCACAATTGAAGTCTTCCTACCCCCTGTCTTACTTTCACTATCAAAATCCTATCTTACATCCTGCATGGTGTACTAAACAAGTCTCTAGTCATCTTAACCATTTATAAAAACACATTTGGCATGGTTAAATTCACAGTTGTTGTCCTTCTGTCCCCCTGTCTTATTTTCTCAATCAAAACCCTATCTTAAACCCTCCATAGTATCCTAAACAAGTCTCTAGTGTCATCTTGCCCATTACGAAAGGACATTGGACATAGTTTATCCCGCAACTGTAATTATGGTAATCCACAAACATTCATTCCTCTCAGCCATTCCATGGAAACCTTTCCCTGGTCCGAAGAGGCACTCGATCGCACTTTCACTACTGTACCACATGATCTCGTCCGTAATCGCATCGACTCCTCGTCTCTATGACATTCTGGACTTCTTAATCATTATCCATACATCCTCACCGTCACTTTCACTATCATCCTCGAACTTAACATTAATCTTTCGTCATTGTCTTACATCTTCCATATTACACGTCTCTCGAGATGGTACCTCTGTTGTCTGGAGGCTATAATCATTTCAGGCAGCATCAGAGAGAGAGAGAGAGAGAGAGAGAGAGAGAGAGAGAGAGAGAGAGAGAGAGAGAGAGAAAGGGGGCTATTTGTATTTCAAGAATTTATATAAAAATTCCTTATCAGAAATATGCCGTATCGCTAACTGTCTCGGATACCTCAGTAAAAAATGACATTTGATAAGATTTTTCATGAATTATCTCTCTCTCTCTCTCTCTCTCTCTCTCTCCTCTCTCTCTCTCTCTCTCACTCTCTCTCTCTCTCTCTCTCATCTCTCTTTCTCTCTCTCTCTCTCTAAGGAGGCAGTTAAAGTTACCCTTTATGAAGAAAGAAAAAGAAAAGGATAGAGATCTTTGCCCAACAAAGGG
>NC_090726.1:193040510-193043010 GCF_036898095.1 Palaemon carinicauda
ATATGATAGGAGAGGCCATAATGATTTATCCCATAGGTGGGGATAGTGCCTCTAGTACACCTCACGTGGTGTACCGTAGGCATTACTTTGCAGCGTTCTTTCAGCCCCTAGATGCACTTACTTATTATCCTTCGACTTTAACCCCATTGTTGCTTCCTTTCTTCCTTCTTGCTGTCCAACTTCTCCTAACTTTTACCTGATATTGTAAATTTAAGTTTTACCCTAGATGGATTTTGGCGTTAAATGGCCTCACGGGCCCAGCGCCGAGCTTTATAGCCCAAATCCATAAATCCAATCCAGTCTGTTGTTGTTGTTGTTGTTGCTGTTGCTGTTGTTGCTGTTCTTGCTGTTGTTATTACGATGATGATGATTATTAGTATTATGATGATTATTATTATTATTATTATTATTATTATTATTACTAGTTAAGCTACAAGTCTAGTTGGACAAGCAGGATGCTATAAGCCCAAAGGGCTCCAACAGGGTAAAATAGCCAGTGAGGAAAGGAAACAAGGTAATAAATAAACTAAAAGAGAAGTAATGAACAATGAAAATTAAATATTTTAAGAACAGTAACAATAAATTAGATCTTTTATATATAGAATATAAAAACTTACAAAGAGAGGAAGAGAAATAGAATAGTGTGCCTGAGTGTACCCTCAAGCAAGAGAACTCTAACCCAAACTGTGGAAGACCATAATACAGGGGCTATGGCACCCCCCAATTAAGATTTGAATTCTTAAATCGGACACGTCATGCTATTACGAGAAATCGATTTTTGTAATGTAATATGAATATCAGTACAATTGGAATGTTTTGAAAGTAAGGCATATTGTTTCAT
Source organism: Palaemon carinicauda (assembly GCF_036898095.1). Taxonomy (NCBI): domain Eukaryota; kingdom Metazoa; phylum Arthropoda; class Malacostraca; order Decapoda; family Palaemonidae; genus Palaemon; species Palaemon carinicauda. Next base: position 193,041,352 of record NC_090726.1, read on the forward strand.
ATTCGGACTGCGTAAGAGAAACGCCCGGAAGACTTGCCAGACTGCATCGAGTTCCCTGGCGTTAAGTCATTTCATGGTTCAGAAGGTGGATGGTTTTTCCTTTGCGTCCGTCTGTCGTTTTAGTGTTCCATAGAATAGTCTATTAGTGCTCTTGTGAATTTCGGTGTCGTGGGAGAATAGATATTTTTTTTCGGGTCTAATGTTAGTCTGAGAGCAATATTATTTATTTATTATTATGATTATTATTGTTTGTATATCTAAGTGTGACGTATTTATCCCCTGGCTTTAAATTATTATTATTAATATTGTTATTATCGTTATTATTATATTATTATTATTATTATTATTATTATTATTATTATTATTATTATTATTATTATTAGCTATGCTACAACCCTAGTTGGAAAAGCGAGATGCTCTAAGCCCAAGGGCTTCAACAGGAAAAATAGCCATGTGAGGAAAGGAAATAGATAAGCTAGAGGAGACGTAATGAGCCATTAAAAATATTTCAAGAATAATAACATTAAAATAAATATTTCAAATAGAAACTATAAAAAAAAACTTAAAAACAACAAGAGGATGAAAAACATAGAATAGTGTGCCCGAGTGTACCCTCAAGCAAGAGAACTCTAACTCAAGACAGTGTTGATGTATATTTCATGTAGAACCACCTGAAATGAACTTTAAAAAGTGCAAAAATAACCAAGTTTGTCGTGGAAGTAGTGACAACAGTGAGACGAATTTTAATGATAATAATAATAATAACAAGTGAGCAAGTCCTGACGCGGACATGGTCCTCGTAGAGGACATACCTCCGCACGTGACCTTGACCTTCAGGTGACCTTGACCTTCACGTGACCTTGACCTTCAAGTGACCGGCTTGACTTTTGACCTTCAAGTGATCTTTGTTCATTTGCCACTGATACTTAATATGACATTGATATAATGCACCAATATGACCTTGACCTTTGACCTTATAAATTTGAACATCACCCATGGGTTGCGCCTGGACTAGGACTTCCCTGTTGGCTTATGCAAAAGTCAGTGCTTTATTTCTGTCTCTTGATATGGCCACTTATGTCATAGTGACACCAGTGACCCCTGTGACCTTGACCTTGGGGTGACCTTGACCAAAATTTAATCAGTTCTTCCATACACATTGGGGAACTACTTGGCCAAGTTTGAAGTGATTCCGTGTAGAAATGTGGCCTCTACGTTGTCCACAGACAGACAGACAAACAGAGAAACAAACAAACAAACAAACCGAACCGAAAACATAACCTCCTGGCGGAGGTAATAATAATAATAATAATAATGATAATAATCATAATAATAATTATCATTATAACAATATCCCTTATGATCCTGTTAAAATTGTAGGATCAGAACTAAACATGCAAAAGGGAGTGTCCAGAAGAGACTATTCAAGTAGTGGATCGACCTCAGCTTCCAGAATAGATTTGGAACTTGTAGATAATTCAGCTTCTTTCCAGCTAACTAAAGCTTATGGAAGCTTTTTCTACAGTTATAGAGCTTCTTATGGATATTTTTTCTCTAGAGCATTATTTGCGCAACTATTCATTTTAATTACCTCAGCTTCCAGAAGATCTTTGGATCTTGTAGATAATTCATCTTCTTTCCAGCTGACAGAGTTTTCAG
>NC_090726.1:193053010-193055510 GCF_036898095.1 Palaemon carinicauda
AGGGGAGAAACCATACATATATGGGCGTTTTTTTTTTTCAAACTACCACGTATCTTCTAACCGTCTATGGTATCATTAATCTATGTAAAAATAAATATTGAATAAAAGGCATTTTTGTAATGAGTTTATTGTAAAATTGTAATTTGACATATCGAGTTTCTCTCCCTTTTTGCTAGTTTTCACTATTCTTGACTCGATCACATGAATGATTCACAAGTCTCAGTTTGAATCATTTATGACAGAAATTGTGAAAACGAACCTCTCTTGCAAACAAATCTTCGCCCGCCACTTTGCGACGTAAAAGATTGTCTCTTATTATTAACGTAAAAGTTTGTCTCTTATTTTTAGGGCTTGGTATTCCATGAGTCCAGCCTGCTGGACACATCGCTCAGTCCTTCCAGAAACGTTTGCCTCTAGCTTTTCACAGAAAATGCATTCTGATGGAGAAAACGTTCCAATTGACAGTACAGTTTAATTGTAATCCCTTTCTACATATTAGCCTCTAGATGGTACAATTTTTTTTTCATTTTATACCCGTGAAGTTACAATTATTATTTTATTTCTTTTTTAAAGTCAATCCTCTAGATGGTACAGTTTTATTTGAACCCTTTTTTTAGATTTTACCCTCTAGACGGTACTATTTTATGTTTAATTTTTTCAATTTTTTTTCTTTTTTTTTCCGGTATCCCCCAGACGGTATAGTTGTATTTCATCCCTTCTTCAAATTTTATCCTCCAAACAGTACAGATGTATTGTATTTCTTTTTTTTTAATTCTATCCTCCAGACAGTACAGTTGTTTTTTATACTTTTATTAAATTCTATCCTTCAGACAGTACAGTTGTTATTTATCGCCTTTTTTAAATTTTATCCTCTAGACGGCACAGTTTTATTTGAAATTCTGTAAATTTCGCATTTCCGATTACGTAACGCCATGCTTGTACATCCCATGAAAAATTATTTCCAGAGAACCAGTAGAGAAAGCTGGTTGGTGCTCTCTGGGCTTACTGATATGTTTCGTGTCATGGGTAAACACTTTCTTACTGGGCGACTCAGGAAAAGAAAGGTGAAGGGTACCAGAAATAAGACATTTTTTGTGAAGAGGTTTCTATACTGAGAGAGAGAGACAGTCAAAGAGAACTATTAGATTCTTTGAATTCTAGGAAGCTTCTTGCTCTTATAATAAAGAACAAAAGCCTCAGACATATCTTACTGTGCCAGTCCACGCCCACAAATTTCCTTAGCTCGTCAATCCTTCGTCTTCTCTTCCTTCCCCTGCTTCTTTTACAATCTCTAGGGACCCATTTTGTTATCCTTAAATGTCAATCTATTGCCTGTCATTCTCATATGTCCTGGCCATATATATATATATATATATATATATATATATATATATATATATATATGTATGTATATATATATATATATATATACATATATATATATGTATATATACATATATGTATATATGTATATATATATATATATATATATATATATATATACATACATATATATATCTTTCCGGTCATGCCTAATTCTCCCAGTCCCTCGGTTAGGGGGGAAGAGGTGTGTGTGTGTGTGTGTACGCCTATCTATCTAGATACCTAGCTATCATTTTTGACGGCTCGCGTACACTTGTTTTATGAAATGATGGAAAACACTGTTAATTATTTCCCCTCTTAATCAGAATAAAAAGCAGAATTCTCCCAAGGGTCGTAAAAACGAAATGAAAGGATTCTACAAAAGAAATAAATGTTTTAAAAGCCGAATGAATCTGGGTGGAATTGTTCGGATAATTCCACTCACAATGGCAAGTGTACTTTTGTTCCCTTGTTTTATAAGTTGTAAAATTCTCTCTTCGCTGAAGTACTTCCTGGAGGTTCATTGTTTCATGTAGAAAACAAAATTTATAATTTATTATTGAAAAAAAAGGTTTCTGTTGTGTCTGATGGAGTTTCAAAGCAAAGATTTTTTTTATTGTTATAAAAATAAGAAGTTTTTCTTTTCTGGAAATGCATACAACGGAAGAAAATTTTGATTTATACTTGGATTATTTTTTCTTTTTAAAGTTTCACAGTACTCTTTTGAAATTAAGTAAGAGGCAGATTATGTATGGCTTTGAAAATTCTCTCTCTCTCTCTCTCTCTCTCTCTCTCTCTCTCTCTCTCTCTCTCTCTCTCTCTCTCTCTCTCTCTCTCTCTCTCTCTCTCTCTCTCTCGTAGTAATTTTCGGAAAAAATATACAAGTGTGAATAGTTTCTTGTAGAAAGTAACATTATAAAATGTCCAATTTACGTTTGAGATGTTAATTATTCCTCAAAATTTTAGTTATAATTAGTCCAAAGTGTTGCAATAAAAAAATCAACAATTCTAATTTTAATTATATTAAGGAACCTCTGATATCATAACTAGACTTGAATGATAACGTTTAAAGGTTTAAAAGCCACTCATGAATGGTAGAGGCAAGAAGGGTCAGTGACATTGCCCTAGGAAGGAGGAA
>NC_090726.1:193060510-193080510 GCF_036898095.1 Palaemon carinicauda
ATATAATCTGAAGGTCGATAAGGAGGGGAAAGGTGAGAATTTCTGTGAATTATATTATATTGAACATCCCTATAAAGGTTTAAAAGTCTCTCATCTATGTCAGAGTCAAGGGATAGTGACAATGTCCTAGCTATCAGGACAATGTCATAGAGATTGATCATATATACTTATGATAAGCTCTCAAACTAGGATCAGGGAGGACCAGGCAGTGGCTGCTGATGACGCAGGAGGTAGATATATAGGCCTCCCCCCCCATCCTTAGCTCACAAGGATGGTGAGGTTGCAGACACTACAGGAAAGTATCGAGCTGAAGCAAGACTCCAAATCTGTTCCGGCTGATCCCCAGACAAGGACCGAGTGTTATTTCCGTCTTGCCATTTCCAAAATACGAGGTGGAATCAGTAACTCGAGGGTCAACCACTTTCATTAATCCCTCGTACTATTTGTTGTAGGAATTGGAATTTATCCCTTCCTTTGCTTGTTTTTATGTGGTCTGGTAAGGTTTAAAGGTCTCTCGTGAATGGCAGAGGCAAGGGACAGTGGCAGTGCACTAGAGGATGACCATATATAGTGCACTAGAGGATATACATATGCTCAGCATCCAAGTCCCCTCTCCACCCAAGCTGGGAAAAGGGTGGGCTAGGCAATGGCAGTTGATGGCTTAGCTGGTAAACCTATAGGCTCCCTCAAACACCCTCATCCTTAGCTCACAAGAATGATGAGGTTGCAGACACTACAAGAAACTATCGAGTTTGAGCGGGACTCGAACTCCCGTCCAGCAGAACGCCAGGTAGGGAGGTTTCCAGTAGGCTACCACAGAGGAGAGGTTCGCTTACTTGTAATGTTCTAGAACCTTTCTTTTTTCCCTACTCGGTGGCCTCAGCAAAACATAAATGAATTGGAAAAATTGTCCACGTATACTTCGTTTCATGCTGTTCTCCCTTATACTGTACATCAAAATAGTTGTATTTACTCTACAGTGATTTTACTGTATCTAATAACACATGCATTTGTATCTATACAATTATCATAGCTTCTGTACCATAGTCTTTCACTGTCTTCGGGTAGAGTTCTCATGTTTAAGGGTACACTCGAGCACAATATTGTATATTATTTCTCTTCCTCTTGTTTTTTTAGTTTTTATAGTTCGAATACTAAATATCTATTTCAATGTTGTTACTGTTCTTAAAATATTCTATTTTAATTGTTCATTACTTCTCTTGTAGTCTATTGCCTTCCTTCCTTTCCTCACTGGGCTATTTTTCCTCGTTTGGAAGCGATTGGGCTTATAGCATCTAGCTTTTCCAACTAGGGTTTTAGCTTAGCTAGTAATAATAATAATAATAATAATAATAATAATAATTATTATTATTATTGTCTGTTTAAGAATGCCACCATAATTACCTCCTTCAACGAAGCTTGGTTGAGAAAATTACTTTTGTTCGTGTTTATCTGTAAACCAATTCAGTTATCAGTTTATCGTGATGAAACTCACGCAATAGATGCTGCTTAATGAGAGAGATTTTAATTACCATTATTTGTTACGATTCTTGCATTAGATTCTCTCTCTCTCTCTCTCTCTCTCTCTCTCTCTCTCTCTCTCTCTCTCTCTCTCTCTCTCTCATTACATCGTTTTCTCTCCCTCCAATTTTACAATTTTTAGTGATGCAAGGAGTGTCCTTCAAGCTATGGAAGTTTTTAATTCTAATAACCCTCTAGTTTTAAAGATTTTAGAATGGCTTTTCCTTATTGGACGGAGAGGTATAACAGTTCAATTTTGTTGGGTTCCAGCACATGTAGGTGTGTCCGGGAATGAGAAGGCAGATTCACTGGCTAAGGAGGCTGCATCCGAGTTGCTGCCAAGAAGGTATCCCAATCCCTGTAATGATTTCTTACCTGACATCAAGAAATTGGTTTGCAATAAATGGCAACAGCAATGGGATAGTCAAGATGGCAATAAAATGAGGGAAGTAACAAATGACATATCTCCTTGGAGGTATAATATGATGCCCCGAAAATGGGAGACGTCTCTTTGTCGTCTCCGTATTGGTCACACTCGGTTGACACATGAGTTTCTGCTGAAGGGCCAACACCAACCGTATTGTGACAACTGTTTAGTACCTCTAACAGTAAGGCATTTGTTGACCGAATGCCCCAATTATAACAACTTGCGGAATACATATTTGGTTGAGGCTCGAGGTGAGGGTGGCAGGTTCATCCTTGCCAAGATTCTTGGAAATGATGTGTCCTACCATGCAAGTGGCATTTTTAGATTTCTTTCAGAAGCAGGTCTTCTGGAAAATATTTAACTTTTATGACATTCAATTTTTATGATTTTAATTGAATACTCTTTAATTTTTTATTTTATTTCATTTTTTATTTTTGTATACATAAATTAAATGTTACCGGCGTCAATGACCTTAGATGTCAGGATGCCTGAAAACTTTAAATCATTCATTCATTCTCTCCCTCCATTTCATTTGTATTACTCTCTCTCTCTCTCTCTCTCTCTCTCTCTCTCTCTCTCTCTCTCTCTCTCTCTCTCTCTCTCTAATTCTTCTCATTACATCGTCTTCTCTAGAATCAAAGCAAAAAACTTCCATAGTAGTCACTTCTTAAATTCACACAAGAGTACTTATCAGTAGTGCGTTGAATCCCCCCACACACACTGCACCATTCTCCCCTGTTTTGCACGCATTCGCACTCTTCCTGCACTTTGAGACTCTCCAATTACACACCTCTTGACCTATTCTATCATCCTCAATTCTTTCTCCATGACCAAACCATCTCAGATACACTGATTAATCCCTTCTCTTGCTCTAAGAGCTGTCTAATTAAGAGACACACCATGCAAGGGGCCAACTTGACTTACTCTATCATCGTCCATTCTTTCTCCATGACCAAACCATCTCAGGTACACTGATTAATCCCTTCTCTTGCTCTAACAGTTGTCTAATTAAGAGACACACCATACAAGGGACCAACTTGACTTCCACAAACTTGAACGGGCTCAACAGTCCAGTCGTATACTCCAACCTTGGTCTTCTCTAGACATATAATCTACAGCCTTTCTGGCTTCTCATATTCTCCGGCTTATCTATTTTCGCATCATATCATCATTCATTAAATTAATTTCAAAACACTAAGCAAATCAGCCGCTTCTGTTTTTCCACCATCGATATTAACAGTTATTGTTCCTGTTTTCTGGTTTTTATTTACCTCCGTATTCTTATTACTCGACTCTCTCCTCTTTCACTAGTTTCTGCTATTTCTTCTTTCTATACTTAATCATCACTTTAGCATTTGCAGGCTTTAGATATTTCACGCTCCATTTATGATACCTTTTCTTATACTACACATTCCTAACAACATTGGTATCCCTTTATTTGACATCTCGGACCACTTCAGTTATGATAGTGATACCTCAGCTATGAAAATGTTGAACATCATTGGAGACCTTACACGCCGTTCTCAGCCTCGATCTTTGCTGTCTAAATCATTTTTTATTTGAACGTCTGCCTTGCTTACACCGTATTTAACATTTATCTTGCCACGCAACCTCAAAGCTTGATATACAGATTCTATGTTACATCTATCGTAAGCATTTTTGGAGTCTTTATACACTAAATATGGTATTTGAAGGCACAGCGATCTCCTATTAGCCCTTCTATCCCTTATCTTACTTTATCAATCAAAGACCTACTAATACCTCCGTGATATACTAAACAAGTCTCTACTGCCATCTTACCCTTTTATAAAAGGACATTGGGAAAGGTAATCTCACAATTGTAGTCCTTCTGCCGCCTGTCCTACTTTCTCAATCAAAATGCTACCATATACCCGCCCTAGTATAGTAAACTAGTCTCTAGTGTCATCTCACTCCTTTATAAAAGGACATTGGGTAAGTTATAACACATTTGTATACCTTCTGCCCCCTGCCTTACTTTCACAATCAAAATCCTAACTTACACCCTCCATGTTATACACCTTATACTCTCTCTGGTATACTAAACTAGTCTCCACTGTCATCTTACCCCTTTATAAAAGGACATAGGTCAAGTTAATCTCACAATTGTAGTCCATCAGTCTCCTACCTTACTTTCTCAATCAAAATCCCCACCTTACACCCTCCATGGTACACTAAAGAAGTCTCTGTCATCTTGCCCCTTTATAAAAGGAAATTGGTAAAGTTAATCTCACAATTGAAGTCTTTCTATCCCCTGTCTTACTTTCACTATCAAAATCCTATCTTACATCCTGCATGGTATACTAAACAAGTCTCTAGTGTCATCTTGCCCATTTACGAAAGGACATTGGACATAGTTTATCCCGCAACTGTAATTATGGTAATCCACAAACATTCATTCCTCTCAGCCATTCCATGGAAACCTTTCCCTGGTCAGAAGAGGCACTCGATCGCACTTTCACTACTGTACCACATGATCTCGTCCGTAATCGCATCGACTCCTCGTCTCTATACATTCTGGGACTTCTTAATCATTATCCATACATCCTCGCCGTCACTTTCACTATCATCCTCGAACTTAACATTAATCTTTCGTCATTGTCTTACGTCTTCCATATTGCACGTCTCTCGAGATGGTACCTCTGTTGTCTGGAGGTTGTAATCATTTCAGGCAGCATGAGAGAGAGAGAGAGAGAGAGAGAGAGAGAGAGAGAGAGAGAGAGAGAGAGAGTGAAATATTTGTATTTCAAGAATTTATTTAAAAATTCCTTATCTGAAATATCCCGAATCGCATAACTGTCTCGGATACCTCAGTAAAAAAAATACTTTTTGATAAGATTTTTCATGAATTATCTCTCTCTCTCTCTCTCTCTCTCTCTCTCTCTCTCTCTCTCTAAGGAGGAAGTTAAAGTTACCCTTTATGAAGAAAGAAAAAGAAAGGGATAGAGATCTTTGCCCAACAAAGGGAACGTTAGACATGCACTTTCTCCGATAGATTTTTCCCTCTCCTTTTTCTTTGGCTATCAGCTGACAACCTGACATTCCAACTCTCTCTCTCTCTCTCTCTCTCTCTCTCTCTCTCTCGGTGTTGTTAGGTGACGGCTACGTATGAATGTTAAAATGAAAATGAATGTACTTACTTTCATGTATATACATACATTTATACATTCTCATAATTATACATATTTTTATCAGTACAAAAGCTAAAAGAAAATAGAATTCAGTATTTTAAATTCAGTTTACCCTAATTTTTATTTTGAATTTTATGCATAAATGTGTTGAATTTTATAGTTATTTTTGCTTGAGGTAACATTGGTATTATTATTGTTATTAATTTGGCTTCACTTATAAACCCCTTTTCTCTTATAAAAATTCATGTGTAGTTTACATTCATTCCTCCAGATAGCAATATAATCAATCAATCAGTGTACATTCACTCATGCGTACGTTTGTTCGTGTACGCTTGTTTGCAAAACCTAAATAACACAATGAGTTCGTACTATAACAACTCATTGAGCCGGATCTGAAAGATATGCTTGCATAACTCGAGTTATTTGTTTAATAATTCTAGTTTATTTACACAAAACGCTCCCAGAAGGCTAAAGTTACTGTCAGATCTTTGCTATGACAGAATCTATAACGTTTACAATGCTTCCTGAAGGCTAAAACCAATGCCAGATATTTGTTCAGCTTTTATTACGTTTACAAGACTTCCACAAGGCTAAAATTACTGGCAGATTTTTTTTCTCTTAATAAAATGTTGAGACGACTGGCGAAATCTAACCGAGGCCCTTTGTGTCAATAGGCGTAGGAGGAGATGTTGAAATATAATCTTGAGTTGGACTGAAAAGTACGTTCCTGCGATGGTGTACATCTCTAGTACTTTTTCTATACAAATTTCCTCTTGGTAGTCCTTGAAATTGCAGGCCACTGATGAAATGTTCTTGTGAAATGTTCTTATTATAATCGATCTGCGATGTTAACTGTACACAAATTGATTTTATAATCGTTGCCCAGTAATCCCTGTGAGTATGCAGATTCCTCCATTTTATTTCTTTGGGTTGATACCTACATTTCCTACTTACAAGTTTGACTGCCGTTTTCTCTATAAATATTTGTGGGGACTTTCTTCAATTCCCTGTAACCATCTTGGTATGGATTTTCGAGGAGAGAGAGAGAGAGAGAGAGAGAGAGAGAGAGAGAGAGAGAGGATTCTGTCTCAAAGACTTTGTAGTCCATCGGCGGAGACCCCATTTGCTCTTGCAAAGCGAATTAAAGAGAGATAGTTACAAGGATTATGTGTCTTCAAAACTTCTTAGTCCATCCACGGAGACTGCATTTGCTCTTGGGAAGAGCGAATTAGTGAGAGATTAGAATTACAAGGATTATATATGTCTCAAAGACTTTATAGTCCATTTGCTCTTGGGAAAAGCTAATTAGAGTGAGATAGAGTTACAAGGATTATGTATGTCTCAAAGGCTTTGTAGTCCATACGTGAAACTCCTTTTGCTCTTGGGAAGAGCGAATTACAGTGAAATAGAGTTGCAAGGATTATGTATGTCTTAAAGACTTCTTAGTCCATCCACGGAGACTCCAAATGCTCTTGGGAACAGAGAGAGAGAGAGAGAGAGAGAGAGAGAGAGAAAGTTATGAAAAGGTAGCTCTGGAATTTGCTTCTTTGGGGGTCGCGGGGTTAAAAGGGCGTGGCTGCAAACGATTGCAAGGCGAGCAACAGTGGGCATCTACAGAGGACATAGATGAGTATGGGCAGAAAGGTGTTACCGTGTTTTAGCGGGATGTGTGTGCGTATGTATGTTCGTGTGCGCCTCGCAGGCGAGAGAAGGAAGGGGGTAGTTCGGGGGGGGGGGGGGAGGATGCTTCCGGGTGAAAGTTGCCCATGTCTCTCCCCACCCCCCATGAAGATTCAAAAGAAAGGACAGGTACACAAGGCCGCTAGTTCGACCTTTTCAAACTAATCAAGTTTTCATGCTGACGAAACTTTTTTTTTTTGTTGTTGCGGAGGTGTTTTCAGTCACGTTGATCATTTCTGAAAAAGACTTTTTTTTTCAGAATAAAAAAAGAATTTTGTGAATGAAGAGGGACCCCTTGAATGGCGAGCAGCTTCGAAGGTGCGATTCCTTTGCCAAATAAAGCTAGCCCCGAGGTTTCTTGTTGCTCCTTCTTGGGAGCGGTAATCAGGTTCTTAGTTCTGGGGATATTGTAAAAAACATTTTCTTTCTACAATAATTTCCCATTTGATCAAATTTTCAGTCTATGAGGTCAGCACTAAAGAAAGTCTTAAGTATTTTATAGTTTATATATGATAGATCTAATTAAATGTTAGTGATCTTAAAATGTTTAATTTTAGTCATTACTTCTCTTCTAGTTTATTTCTTTATTTCCTTTCCTCACTGGGCTATTTTTCCCCGTTGGAGCCCTTGTGCTTATAGCATCCTGTGTTTCCAACTAGGGTTACAGCTTAGTAATAATGATAATAACTGGAGGATCAAAGCGCACCTGTACTGAGGTAAAATAGTTGACAAATTAACGCCCCCTCGCTCGTACAGGACAGACCATAAACGGACATCACTTTCTCTTCTCTGAACCTCTCAGGTTGAAGAGGTTTGTCGATGCAGCTGCTTAACTGCGGCCTAACCCCCTTTTCCGACCAAGTAAGGCAACAGGAATCTGGGAGAAAATAGAATCTTTTTTTTTTTTTTTTCGGTGGGATACGTCATGTTCAGATGAAAACTAGAGGGGCATTCAGTAGAGAGCATGCCTTCGCCACGGCAAGCCGTCTTATTTTGCTCTTAACTCCAATGCGTACTTGTAATTCTACGTATTGTCTTCAAAATCTAATGGATTCGTCCTTGGGTCATACCCCACATGGCCACCAAGTTTTGTTGAAAGTGGTTCAGTAGTTTTTGCGTAAGGTTTCTCACAAACATATTAGCTATTAAACACTGGGATTATTTTCAAAGTACTGCTGCGTACTTATACCTTGATGTACTTTATCCAAAATATTACATAATAATCCTTGGGTCATACCCAACATTACTACCAAGTTTGGTCAAAATCAGTTCTGTAGTTTTTGTGGAAAGTTGCTCACAAAGAAATAACTACAAGGAAGGATAAAAACACATTCGATCCTGACCGGTTTCAACCCAAATAAAACATGTTCTTAAGGACTGGTATGGAAGAGAGGAAACATTATATATACAAGGAGGAAAATTAACACACACACACACTTCCATAAAAACCGTTGAATGACATGATTGGGATTATTTCTTAATTAGTGTTCGTGACCCGTCGAAAATGAAGACTACATCTTTAGATAGATATCCACAACCCACCCCCCCCCCTCTCACCAAGGTACGACTACTCTCTCTAAGAGAGGGACGGTTGTAAATGGAAATAGATAGATAAATTATATATTTATATATTTATATATCTATATATCTATATATATATATATATATATATTATATATATTTATATATATACATATATACATATATATATATATATATATTATATATTTATTTATTTATTTATTTCCGTTTACAATCAACTCTCCCCGTCCGTCTGGGGAGATTAATAGTTAATAGGCTTATTTGATATTTTTTATAATCATCAAAAGACCATATAAAAATGGACTCTTGATGACATTTCTTGACAGCTGATTGAAGTTGACTCCTCTGTGTCAGTTGAGAGAAGTTTGTTCGTATCGTACCCCTGCTCTCTAGGCGTGTTATTTAACGGGGTGAAATTATTTCGAAAAAAAAATATTTGCGGAGGTAATATTTGAGGACTAAGGAAAGGCCGTTTAATAGTGAAAAAAACAATCATCTATATATATATATATATATATATACATATATATATATATATATATATACATATATATATATATATATATATATGTATATATATATTAAGTAGTATAGTGCCTTTGCTATATTTAAAATGTTTATTTTTCAATTTTTACATTAGTATTACGAAAGGAAAACTACCTTGATATATTTTATGGTTATTAAGCTTTAGCCATCGTGAGTAGGATGGAAACTCTGGTGGCCGATGTGGTAACGTCCCTCACTGGTGAACGCCAGACTGGGCTTCGAATCCCATTCAAACTCGTTAGTTCCTTTGATCGCTGCAACCTCACAATCCTTGTGAACTAAGGATGAGGTGTTTGGGAGAACCTATAGGTCTATCTGTCGTGTCATTAGCAGCTATTGCCAGGCCCTCCTTGGTCCTAGCTTGGGTGGAGAGGGGGCTTGGGCGCTGATCATATGTATACACTGTATGGTCAGTCTCTGGGGCCATTGTCCTGCTTGATAGGGCAATGTCACTGTCCCTTCCCTCTGCCACTCATGAGTGACCTTTAAACCTTTAATATGTATTTTGAAAGCTGATTGAATGTGGAGGATAGAAAATAAGAAGACTGTGATTGTGTAAGTTTGGAAATGCGTAAGGAAATAAATGCTGAGGAGGTGGAAAATTAGATTGAAGAGAGGAAAGACCACAAGATTTGATGGGATTACACATGAAGATGATGCAGTTTCATTGAGTGGGGAACCAAGGTTTTACGGTACATCTTGAGAGGGGAAAATTCCAAAGGAATGCTTGAGAGGATTAGCTGTTCTGTTGCATAATGTCAGAAGTGATAGAGGCTACTGTAGCAATTATAAAAGGCCTAACTTGACTAGTATAGCTGGAAAGGTGTAAGGTAGGATTATTATTATTATTATTATTATTATTATTATTATTGTTGTTGTTATTATTATTACTAACTAGGCTACAACCTTAGTTGGAAAATCAGGATGCTATAACCTCAAGGGCTCCAACAGGGAAAAATTGCCCAGTATGGAAAGGAGATGAGAAAACAAATAAACTACAAGAGTAGTGATGAAAAATTGAAATGAAATATTTTATGAACAGAAACATGAAATAGATCTTTCATATATAAACTATAAAAACTTCAAAAAACCAAGAAGAAGAGAACTTTACCCCAAGACAGGTGACCGTAAGACTAATAGGGACTTGAACAAGGAAGAGAGTGCATACACAGTACAAGTGTTAGTTAAGAAACAGTTAAGATAAAACTTTAAACACAAAAGGAAATAGCTAACTTTAAACACAAAAGGAAATAGCTGTATATGTAGGTAGTAGGTTGGCCAGGGCACCAGCCGCCCGTTGAGATACTACCGCTAGAGAGTTAGGGGGTCCTTTGACTGGCCTGATGGTACTACATTGGATCCTTCTCTCTGGTTATGGCTCTTTCCCTTTGCCTACACAAGACACCGAATAGTCTGGCGTATTCTTTACAGATTCTCCTCTGTCCTCATATACATGACAACACTGAGATTACCAAACAATTCTTCTTCACCCAAGGGGTTAACTACAACAATGTAATTGTTCAGTGGGTACTCTCCTCTTGGTAAGGGTAGAAGAGAGACTTTAGCTATGGTAATTAGCTCTTCTAGGAGAAGGACACTCCAAAATCAAAGCATTGTTCTCTAGTCTTTGGTAGTGCTATAGCCTCTGTACCATGGTCTTCCACTGTCTTGGGTTAGAGTTATCTGCTTGAGGGTACACTCGGGCACACTGTTCTATTTAGTTTCTCTTCCTCTTGTTTTGTTGAAGTTTTTACTGTTTATATAGGAAATATTCATTTTAATGTTGTTACTGTTCTTAAGTTATTTTATTTTTCCTTGTTTCCTTTCCTCACTGGCCTGTTTTTCCCTGTTGGGGCCCCTGGGCTTATAGCATCCTTCTTTTCCAACTAGGGTTGTAGCTTAGCATTTAATAATAATAGAGAGATAAATGAATTTCTGTAAATAATACAGTTCTGATAAAAGACGTGAATGATGAACACATTTCGTGATTTCCCAAGAACAAAGTCAGGTCAAAGCATTCAAAGAAGAGGACGACTAGGCAGCTCGTTTGAAAGTTGACCTTATACCCTACTTGACCTGACCCTGTGGACCGGCCGACGTTTTTGACCTGATTTCCGCATTTGTCGAGGTGTTTGAACTTTTGGCGATCTCTCAAGATTTGGGTGCTCCGTGCATCTTTTTTTTTTTTTTTTTTTTTTTTTTACTATTTGGTGAATTTGGTGTTTATAAATTTACTTTAATCTTTATTATGTTCTTTCACATACCAATGTGTGTGTATATATATATCATTTATATTTATAATATAAATATGTATAATTTATATTTATAATATAAATATGTATCATTTATATTTATATTGTTTAGATATGCATATATATTTCATATATATATATATATATATATATTGTTTAGATATGCATATATATATATATACATATATATATATATATATTTATATATATATATATATATATATAATGTGTGTGTGTACAATCATCATCATCATCCGTTATTAATCCACTGGAGAATAAAGGCCTCAGACATGTCCTTCCACTTCTATCTGTTTATAGTCCCTTTGTGCCAGTCCACACCTGCAAACTTTCTTAGTTCGTCAATCCATCGCCTTTTCTACCTTCCTCTGCTTCTTTAACAATCTCTAGCAACCTATTCTGTTATTCTTCTTGTTCAATCTATTCTCTCTCTCTCTCTCTCTCTCTCTCTCTCTCTCTCATTCGAATTTAGGAAGTATTATTGAAACTTTCCTCTTTAAGCTTGCTTTTCTCCTGTCACATCTCCCTTAATGGCTGGCTGTCTTTAACAGCGTGGTGAGCTCTGGAAGGTGTCAATATAGTGCTCCGCCTTTTTAATTTTTCGCATTGTACTCTTCTCTTATAACCTCCGCCAACGAAGTTGGAAGGAGGTTATGTTTTTGCCTCTGTTTGTCTGTTTGTTTGTGGATAGCTTTCTGACCATAATTTTAATCGCAGAGTAATGAAACTTGCATGATTAACTGTTAGGTAAAAAGCTGGAAAATGATTAAATTTTGGAAGGTCAAGTTCAAAGTCAAGCAAAATGTTCACGTAATCAGCCATAAGTTTGGACATCGTTGTCACAGAGACTTCAAACTTTGTTCATATATGTGCATGAAAATCCACGCCCATTAATACACGTTAAGGTCAAAGGTCAAGGTCAAGGTCTAACAAAATGTCGAAATTAACCCTTAGCGAGGTAGAAACTCTTCAAAAGTATTCATGTCTGAAGATAAGTTAATTTTGTTGAATTATTATAATCTCTCTCTCTCTCTCTCTCTCTCTCTCTCTCTCTCTCTCTCAAATGTAAAATATCTGCTGATAGTACCAGTTGAGGATTCAGTGAAAAAAATAATTAAAGACCTGGATAGTCGGTGTTTCTAAGAGAGAGAGAGAGAGAGAGAGAGAGAGAGAGAGAGAGATCATTAAGATTTAGAGAAAATGGATAATTTTGTTTTACTGTAATTTCTATTTTGTAAGAAATTCAGATGCATTTTTTGCAGAGAGAGAGAGAGAGAGAGAGAGAGAGAGAGAGAGAGTTGGGGGGTGTTGTTGGCATCAGACGGATACGTCCTTCCTGTTTCTTAGCCCAAATAACAAGGTCACTACAATATCTGTTGGTCCCTTCCAGAACTATAGTCAATTCTTTTTAATGAGGCAGATTTACACCGACTCACTGATTGGTTGGACGAGATAATTCTAACCAATCAGATAGCAGGAAACTTTTCCGAGCTAAAAGGGCACTGCTGCGAGTCGGTGCAAATGCGCCTCATTAAAAAAAATGAGCATAGGTGAACTAAGGTTTTTTTTAGTTTATATAGGTAATATTTATTGTAATGTTACTACTGTTCTTGAAATGTTCTATTTTTCCTTGTTTCCATTCCTCACTTGGCTATTTTGACGTTTGGAGCCCCCAGGCTTATAGCTTCCTGCTTTTCCAACTAGGGTTGTAGCTTAGCAGTCATAATAATGATAATGATAATAATAATTTTGATAATAATAATAATGACAATAGTAATAATAATAATAATAATTTTATAATTATTTATATATTTTCCAAGTTTAAGGAGGAACTTGGTATTTCATTAATTATATTTTGAGTCAAAACGATCAGTAGAGTTTGATTTTCCGTTATCTGATGGTTCTCCGATCTATATAATTGATAGAGATCAACTTTTATATGGGATTTGTCTCTCGAAAGTATATTGTGGGAAATAAATTCGATATAGGTTATAGGGCTAAAAGGGAAAGTTGCATGAAAACAATGTTTTTCTTTTTTCCTAAGAATTTTGATTTTTTGATAATCACAGTGTCACTGTTTTCGTATATATTATTATTATTACTTGCTAAGCTACAACCCTAGTTAGAAAAGGGGGATGCTATAAGCCTAAGAGCTCCAACAGGGAAAGTAGCCCAGTGAGGAAATGAAAACAAGGAACAAATAGAATATTTTAAGAACAGTAACAACATTAAAATAAATATTTCCTATATACACTATAATGACTTTAATAAAAACGAGAGGAAGAAAAATAAGATAGAATAGTATGCCCAAGTGTACGCTCAAGCAAGAGTATATATATATATATATATATATATTTTATATATGTGTGTGTGTGTTTATGGTTGTGCGTATGAGTGCTTTCATTCGCTCCTTCCACTGCTATTAATACCTGCACATAATGTTTCATAGATTAAAATTTCTAATTCAAAATAAGAAAATAATTTACTCTCTCTCTCTCTCTCTCTCTCTCTCTCTCTCTCTCTCTCTCTCATAATTATATGGACTTTCGTGGATGGTTGAGCGTCATTTTATAATTGTGAGCCAAATTGAAGTGTCATTTTCGTGAGAATTATCAATCAAGAGCAGAACAATTCTTTAATGCACATTTCATGTAACTGGCATTACGATTAATTCGCACACTCAC
The DNA here is from genome assembly GCF_036898095.1 of Palaemon carinicauda. Taxonomy (NCBI): domain Eukaryota; kingdom Metazoa; phylum Arthropoda; class Malacostraca; order Decapoda; family Palaemonidae; genus Palaemon; species Palaemon carinicauda. The sequence continues at coordinate 193,074,330 of NC_090726.1, forward strand.
GCACATTATATATATATATATATATATATAAATATATATATATATATATATATATATATATATATATATATATCTATATATATATGTATATATATGTGTGTGTGTATTCTATTCCCAAACTTTTCAAAATCCTATATATAGATACTGTATGTATATATATATATATATATATATATATATATATAATATATATATATATATATATATATATATATAATATATATATATATATAATAGATAATGCAATTCTCTCTCTCTCTCTCTCTCTCTCTCTCTCTCTCTCTCTCTCTCTCTCTCTCTCTCTCTCTCTCTCTATATATATATATATATATATATATATATATATATATATATATATATATTATATACATATATAGGTATATATATTCATATATATATATATATATATATATATATATAAAATACAATATGGAACGCTTTGGAATACATTAACCTATTTTCACGTATAAAGTCATCCCTATTTTATACTCACATTTCACAAGAATTCTATTGAATGTTTCACTCGAGTAAATACAATGCTATTTTATTTGTTAAGAATCTCAACTATTGTTTTTCTTTATGTTTCCCAAATGTTACAAAATTTTTTTTTTCCTCCCAGAATTCTCCATCACAATTCTCGATCGCTTCCGGTCCCTCCTGACGCATCTCATTGCGATATTGTTTTTTTTTTTTCTTTTTTCTTCTTCTTTGTCAAGAAGCCATTATTTATCTAGGTTAAGCGGATGTCTGAAAAATCGGACCCACCTCTCTTGTTTCATCTTCCTTTGTTCTGGTCATGAGAGAGAGAGAGAGAGAGAGAGAGAGAGAGAGAGAGAGAGAGAGAGAGAGAGAGAGAGAGAGAGAGAGTTTTCACAGACGAAGTGGGAATAACCTAGCATTCAGTAATAAAGACAGAGTGAGAGAGAGAGAGAGAGAGAGAGAGAGAGAGAGAGAGAGAGAGAGAGAGAGATTCGCAATTTCCTTTCTTGACGTATCCTGGAAGTCTGGTTTTTTCCAGCACCAGATCGAAGAAAGGATATTGAGGAACTTCGCTCTGTTTCGTGGTTGTCCCGACACCGGATTAGAAAGTGAAATTGCTCCATCACGCCCACTCGCCAGGGTTGAATGAGGCGCCCGCGCGCCCTTCCTGGCTTCGTTATGAAAGTGACGGATGTGATTATGATTGATATTGTATTTGATGTCATTGTTTTTCAACTCGAAAGGGAGAAAGCCATTGTCTCGTTCCTCGGGTTACTAAGTGGGGCGATTTCTTAACCTATTCAATTTAATCGTTAAGTATTGTCTTCTGGATGCCATGGTTCAAGTTAGTTTCTTCATTACCTCCGCCAACTAAGTTAGGATGGGGTTATGTTTTCGCCCCTGTTTGTCCGTTTGTTTGTTTGTGAACAACTTCCTGGCCACAATTTTACTCATAAGAGTACTGAGACTTTCAGTTATTAATTGTTATCCCATTTTGAAAGTTCTAAGTCAAAGATCAAGGTCAAGGACGATCAAAAGATCGATCGAATTAACTGTAACCTTAACCCCAAGTTCGCACATGATTGTCATACAGACTTCAAACACACTTACGGTCCTAAATGGATTATGGAAAGGCGAGCTTGTTTCGAGAAATAAGCTGCCGTGGCGGAGGTCTGTACTCTGTGTTTTTTAATTTAATTTCTGTTAAATTAGGGTTGTGGTGGCCAATGTGATAACGTCCTTGACTGGTGAACGCCAGACTTGGGTTCGAGTCCCGCTCATACTGGTTAGTTTCTTAAGTCGCTGCAACCTGACGATCCTTGTGACCTAAGGAAGGTGGGGGGGGGGGGGGGGGGTTTGGGGAAGCCTATAGGTCATCTCCTAGCTTGGGTGGAGAGGGAGCTTGGGCGCTGATCATTTGTATATATGGTCAGTCTCTAGGGCATTGTCCTGCTTGATAGAGAAATGTTACTGTCCCTTGCCTCTGCCATTAATCAGTGGCCTTTAAAACCCTTAATTGTACTTTATATACGTCTTTAATTAATTTCCCATCTGTGATTGATTGATTGATTTGGAGTTTTCTTGCATCCTGACATTGAAGGTTCCCATTTGTTACCTTTAGACCCTGCCTTGGTCAGGTCTCTATAGTCGCTGCAGAGATTCAGGGTGAAATAAGCTCTACCATCTTATGACGTCATAGCCAATCACATCTCCCCTGTTAACACGGGAGACAACATGATTGGCTATGACGTCATCAGGAGGCGGGGCTTATTTCACATGGAATCTCTGCAGGGACTATAGTGCAGCACCCCTTCAAATATAGAATTAGAGTTAGATCTCGTATGGAGTATTGTTCCAATATCTTGGATTACATTGAATTCCCAGATGGGTCAGTGAATTGAGTCTTGCTTCCTATTGGACTTATGTTCTTTGTTCTTGATAACAATTAAGATATTTTAACGTAATGTATATAATCTTTAAATATAAACATTATGATCATTCTTTTAAGGCAGAAATTCCTGGACCCTATGATATTTAGAATTACTTTCCTCGAGCTTTAAGTCTGGGATACGTTACACAATGATTGAACCCTTCCCACCCTCTCCCCCTTTCCTAACTACAACCAGCTGGTTCGGCAATTTGTATGAGAGTGTGGTTTTCGAGTGTACCTCTCTGGGTATCCCCCTATCACCAGGGTATGACTATTCCCTCTCCCCATTGAGAATGACAGGAAAGAAGTATATATATATATATATATTAATGTGTTGTATATTATATATATATATATATATATTTCCACTCGATATTTTGGTTAGCTTTTCCATTTATAGGCGCGTTTACCGATAACCAATTGATTAAAAACCTCAATAAAATGGTTCACTTTTCTTTGTTCCAACCAAAGGAAAACATACCAATGAAAAAGCTTAGATAATGAAGCATCACCTGACAGGAGTAGTGACATGGACACTTTTCGCCAAATAAGCAAAATATCTGGCTCCAACATCTAGACTTTCGAGCTCTACATGTAAGGTTTATCCAGCATCTAGACTTTCGAGCTCTACATGTAAGGTTTATCCAGCATCTAGACTTTCGGGCTCTACATGTAAGCTTTATCCAGTATCTAGACTTTCGGGCTCTACATGTAAGGTTTATCCAACATCTAGACTTTCGAGCTCTACATGTAAGGTTTATCCAGCATCTAGACTTTCGAGCTCTACATGTAAGGTTTATCCAGCATCTAGACTTTCGGGCTCTACATGTAAGGTTTATCCAGCATCTAGACTTTCGGGCTCTACATGTAAGGTTTATCCAGCATCTAGACTTTCGGGCTCTACATGTAAGCTTTATCCAGCATCTAGACTTTCGGGCTCTACATGTAAGCTTTATCCAGCATCTAGACTTTCGGGCTCTACATGTAAGCTTTATCCAGCATCTAGACTTTCGGGCTCTACATGTAAGGTTTATCCAACATCTAGACTTTCGGGCTCTACATGTAAGGTTTATCCAACATCTAGACTTTCGAGCTCTACATGTAAGGTTTATCCAGCATCTAGTCTTTCGGGCTCTACATGTAAGGTTTATCCAGCATCTAAGACTTTCGAGCTCCAGCATCTAGACTTTCGAGCTCTACATGTAAGGTTTATCCAGCATCTAAACTTTCGAGCTCTACATGTAAGCTTTATCCAGCATCTAGACTTTCGGGCAAGCTTTATCCAGCATCTAGACTTTCGGGCTCTACATGTAAGCTTTATCCAGCATCTAGACTTTCGGGCTTTACATGTAAGCTTTATCCAGCATCTAGACTTTCGGGCTCTACATGTAAGGTTTATCCAGCATCTAGACTTTCGGGCTCTACATGTAAGGTTTATCCAACATCTAGACTTTCGAGCTCTACATGTAAGGTTTATCCAGCATCTAGACTTTCGGGCTCTACATGTAAGCTTTATCCAGTATCTAGACTTTCGGGCTCTACATGTAAGGTTTATCCAACATCTAGACTTTCGAGCTCTACATGTAAGGTTTATCCAGCATCTAGACTTTCGAGCTCTACATGTAAGGTTTATCCAGCATCTAGACTTTCGGGCTCTACATGTAAGGTTTATCCACATCTAGACTTTCGAGCTCTACATGTAAGGTTTATCCAGCATCTAGACTTTCGGGCTCTACATGTAAGCTTTATCCAGCATCTAGACTTTCGGGCTCTACATGTAAGGTTTATCCAGCATCTAGACTTTCGGGCTCTACATGTAAGCTTTATCCAGCATCTAGACTTTCGAGCTCTACATGTAAGGTTTATCCAGCATCTAGACTTTCGAGCTCTACATGTAATGTTTATCCAGCATCTAGACTTTCGAGCTCCAGCATCTAGACTTTCGAGCTCTACATGTAAGCTTTATCCAGCATCTAGACTTTCGGGCTCTACATGTAAGCTTTATCCAGCATCTAGACTTTCGGGCTCTACATGTAAGCTTTATCCAGGATCTAGACTTTCGAGCTCTACATGTAAGGTTTATCCAGCATCTAGACTTTCGAGCTCCAGCATCTAGACTTTCGAGCTCTACATGTAAGGTTTATCCAGCATCTAGACTTTCGAGCTCTACATGTAAGGTTTATCCAGCATCTAGACTTTCGAGCTCTACATGTAAGGTTTATCCAGCATCTAGACTTTCGGGCTCTACATGTAAGCTTTATCCAGCATCTAGACTTTCGGGCTCTACATGTAAGGTTTATCCAGCATCTAGACTTTCGGGCTCTACATGTAAGCTTTATCCAGCATCTAGACTTTCGAGCTCTACATGTAAGGTTTATCCAGCATCTAGACTTTCGAGCTCTACATGTAAGGTTTATCCAGCATCTAGACTTTCGAGCTCCAGCATCTAGACTTTCGAGCTCTACATGTAAGCTTTATCCAGCATCTAGACTTTCGGGCTCTACATGTAAGCTTTATCCAGGATCTAGACTTTCGAGCTCTACATGTAAGGTTTATCCAGCATCTAGACTTTCGAGCTCTACATGTAAGGTTTATCCAGCATCTAGACTTTCGAGCTCTACATGTAAGGTTTATCCAACATCTAGACTTTCGAGCTCTACATGTAAGGTTTATCCAGCATCTAGACTTTCGGGCTCTACATGTAAGCTTTATTCAGCATCTAGACTTTCGGGCTCTACATGTAAGCTTTATCCAGCATCTAGACTTTCGGGCTCTACATGTAAGCTTTATCCAGCATCTAGACTTTCGAGCTCTACATGTAAGGTTTATCCAGCATCTAGACTTTCGAGCTCTACATGTAAGGTTTATCCAGCATCTAGACTTTCGAGCTCCAGCATCTAGACTTTCGAGCTCTACATGTAAGCTTTATCCAGCATCTAGACTTTCGGGCTCTACATGTAAGCTTTATCCAGCATCTAGACTTTCGAGCTCTACATGTAAGGTTTATCCAGCATCTAGACTTTCGAGCTCTACATGTAAGGTTTATCCAACATCTAGACTTTCGAGCTCTACATGTAAGGTTTATCCAGCATCTAGACTTTCGGGCTCTACATGTAAGGTTTATCCAGCATCTAGACTTTCGGGCTCTACATGTAAGGTTTATCCAGCATCTAGACTTTCGGGCTCTACATGTATGCTTTATCCAGCATCTAGACTTTCGAGCTCTACATGTAAGGTTTATCCAGCATCTAGACTTTCGAGCTCTACATGTAAGGTTTATCCAGCATCTAGACTTTCGAGCTCCAGCATCTAGACTTTTGAGCTCTACATGTAAGCTTTATCCAGCATCTAGACTTTCGGGCTCTACATGTAAGCTTTATCCAGCATCTAGACTTTCGGGCTCTACATGTAAGCTTTATCCAGGATCTAGACTTTCGAGCTCTACATGTAAGGTTTATCCAGCATCTAGACTTTCGAGCTCTACATGTAAGGTTTATCCAGCATCTAGACTTTCGAGCTCTACATGTAAGGTTTATCCAACATCTAGACTTTCGAGCTCTACATGTAAGGTTTATCCAGCATCTAGACTTTCGGGCTCTACATGTAAGCTTTATCCAGCATCTAGACTTTCGGGCTCTACATGTAAGCTTTATCCAGCATCTAGACTTTCGGGCTCTACATGTAAGCTTTATCCAACATCTAGACTTTCGAGCTCTACATGTAAGGTTTATCCAGCATCTAGACTTTCGAGCTCTACATGTAAGTTTTATC
>NC_090726.1:193088010-193093010 GCF_036898095.1 Palaemon carinicauda
GCTATTGACTTTCCCTCTTCTAATTACACCGATTATTCAAATTACTCTTTACTTTGTCTTTTGAGTGGAGAAGGTTAGTTTCAAATTATCATTATCTTTCCTTCGTTAAAATCACTGCATCCATTTTTCGTTCTCGCCAATATATAATCTAGTGCCTTTATTAGAATTAGAATTTCTCTAAGAAAATGAAACATTATCTGAGTATGTAGGTTATTCTCCGATTTCTTAACATTTGGCATGTTCAGAGGACCAGAATATTTTACAGTGGCTTTGTTAAAAGTATATTTTTTATAAACTAAAAAAAAAAAAAAAAAAATCGGCGTTTTTAGGCTTTTGGTTTATTCAGAGGAACGGAATAAATTCTAGTGTTTTTGCTAAAAGTATAATTTCTCTATTAAAATAAAAATCCCATCTCGGCAAGTAAGATATTGTTTGATTTTTTAAGTATTTCTTATTTCAAAAGGACCAGAATAAATTCTAGTGCCTTTGTTAAAAGTATAAATTTTCTATTAAAATAAAAATCACATCTCGGCATGTAGGATATTGTCTGAATTTTTAAGTATTTAGTTCTTCAAAAAGACCAGAGTATATTCTAGTGTTTTTGTTAAAGGTATAATTTCTCTAAAACTAAAAAGAAACGAGACATTTAGTAATTTCCTTTGGTGAAAGCAGTCCGAAGACGGCATCCTCTCCCTCACAATTACTCCTGATCCACATAATAAAACAGTAACAATTGGCCCACCAGGAACATATGTGGCGATTTTAATCTGTATCCGGCACTTGGCGTCTTCAGTTTTCCTTTAAAAATTAGTCTGAATTTAGCCATTGCCGAGTTTTTTTTAGGGTTGTGATGGCCTGGTGGTAGCGTCCTTGCCTGGTGATTGCCAGACAGGGATTCGAATACTACTCAAATTCGATAGTTTCTTTAGTCACTGCAACCTCACCATCCTTGTAAGCTAAGGATGGCGGGTTTTGGGGAGCTTATTGGTCTATCTGCTGAGTCATCAGCAGCCATTGCCTGGCCCTCCTTGGTTCTAGCTAGGGTGGAGAGGGGGCTTGGTCGCTGATCATATGTAATATGGTCAGTCTGTAAGGCATTTTCCCGCTTGATAGGACAATGTCACCGTCCCTTGTCTCTGCCATTCATGAGTTGCCTTTAAAGCCTTTATTATTGTACTTTGAGGGAGCGTTTTGTTTATAGTTACCTCGCTCTTCTTGTTCTTTTGATAACATTTGCATCTTCAGGTTATCTAGATTGTGGGGGACTTTTCATATGCAGATGTTATTGTCTGTTGTTTAAAGACCCGTAAAATTGATGAGAATTTCACCTTTTTTTCTCTTGATCTTGAGAATTCGATATTAAAGAGCCTTACCAAGTACTCTTTTTTCTCTTTAAGGTTTGATATATCTTTAACAGATCATTTTCCTGTCTTATGAGCAGTGGCATTAGTAACTCGAATACAAGTGTGCTGTATAATGGGTAATCTCTCTCTCTCTCTCTCTCTCTCTCTCTCTCTCTCTCTCTCTCTCTCTCTTTCTCTCTCTCTCTCAACGACATTGTTGTAATTATTTCAAGAAAAATCTTGGAACAATGAATAAAAAAAATCGAACACACAAAACGAGAGAATCTTGACGCTTGACCTGGCACTCGGTATGAAAATGAATTAGTCTCAATTTCTTTTTCTCTCGTGCGCTAATTACGTACATCATAGAAACGTACATGTGTACGTAAGATTCTAAAAGCACTTGTGTACATATTTACTAGATATGCTAATAAAATTAACTTATCATCATCATCATCATCTCCTCTTACGCCTATTGACGCAAAGGGCCTCGGTTAGATTTCGCCAGTCGTCTCTATCTTGAGCTTTTAATTCAATACTTCTCCATTCTTCATCTCCTACTTCGCACTTCATAGTCCTCAGCCATGTAGGCCTGGGTCTTCCAACTCTTCTAGTGCCTTGTGAAGCCCAGCTGAATGTGTGGTGAACTAATTTCTCTTGGGGAGTGCGAAGAGCATGCCCAAACCATCTCCATCTACCCATCATCATGATCTCATCCACGTACGGTACTCGAGTAATCTCTCTTATAGTTTCATTTCTAATCCTGTCCTGCCATTGAACTCCCAATAATCTTCTGAGAGCTTCATTCTCAAATCTACTAAATCTATTGGAGATTGTTTCATTGTCATACCATGACTCGTGTCCATACAGTAACACCGATCTCACTAAACTGACACATAATCTGATTTTTATATGTAATTTCAGACGATTTGATTTCCAAATATTACTTAACCTAGCCATTGTCTGATTTTTTTTTTTTCAATCTTCCACTAAACTCTAATTCTAAAGACCCTGTATTGGAGATCATAGAGTAACGCCGATTTCACTAAATTTAATTTTTAAAATGTACTTATACAGATATGTATTTATAATTAAATTTAATATATATCTTAATGGCGTCCGAGAATCAAAGACAGCGCCTCTCCGGAAACTCTGAGCTCCAGATAGTTTTCAGGTTAAGAGGAAAACTCCATTTACGTTTCTCCATTTATTATTTGGCCTCTACATATGTTTCAAGTAGTTTTTTTTTCTTTTTCTTTTTTTTCGGTGACTTCATCAGAACTGAATATAAACACATATCACAAAAGTATGTATTTTATATGTATATATATATATATATATATATATATATACTATACAGTGTATATATATACACTGTATATATATATATATATATATATATGACCTAAACATGCACTGTATGTGATTGCATTTCTTTGATTTATAAGTATTATTAATATGGGTCGAGCAAAAATAATTTTTAGGAATATGCTTAATCGTAAAATATACTTTAATTATATTACCTCATTTAGTCATTTATATATACATTATCTCTCTCTCTCTCTCTCTCTCTCTCTCTCTCTCTCTCTCTCTCTCTCTCTTACGAGCGAAATTAATTTAGTGTTTTGACCTAATGATGCAGATATTTCAGTCAAAATGTATTTTGCTGATTTGTATAAAATTGCTACCTTTTAATAGTTTTTATAATCCAAATTAGATTCCAATATCAGTATATGTATGTATGTATATATATATATATATATATATATATATATATATATATATATATATATATATATATATATATATAGGTATATATACACACAGTATATAGATACGCATGTATGTATGTATATGTACATATATATTTATGTAATTTCAAGACTGGTTTATACTGGTTTGGATAGAAAGCTGGTTAGGAAATCGTAAAAATCGAAATTGCGGTGACCATTGTTCCCTAGATTTTTTTTTTCTTTTTCTCCATAAGGTGAGCACCTTTTTGAAGATGGTGTTTTTCCTTATCATTGCCAAGACTACAGCAGTTTTACATGAATATCTATTATTATTACATACTTTTCTGTAGCATTTGTTGCGTTAAAATCTGGTATATTTGTGACTTTAGTACTGTGTATATACTGTAGAAATAGTATACACTGTTGAAAATAACCGTACTTTTTATCGGAAATTCTCCGTAAAATACAAGCGACCGTAATTTGTACCCTACTTTATAATTATATTTTACGGGTTGGTGACCACAATATCATTGCTAAACGTTAATATATCCGTTTTTGTAACGCCAAAAGCCTGGCAACATTTATTCCAGGATTTCTTAACAGTGTACAATAGTAACCTGGCGTTTCCTATGGGTGAAAGGTCTTCTGAAACCGGAAATCAGAATGGCAAGTTTAGTCTTTGATATTGCCTTTCCCGGCATCCATGACGAAGCGAGCAGTAAATTCCAAGAACTCAGCAATTATTGCACCATATTTTCAAGACCCCGAAGGGCATAATGACTCTCCGACTGACCTTAAACTCCAAGAGCCTCGTCACGTCCCGCTGCTTCATCCCTGACAGTGACCCCTTGAGAGCGACCCAGTGTTCCGAATGCCTGAAATTGGGTTGTCAGGGGTGAATGCACATCTCTGGCCATGATCTTGCGCTGGAGAAAGAGACGCGGCCAGTGAGAGAAACAGATCAAGGGGTCTGTGGGACATATTGGGAGGGGATGATAGTGAAAAAAATGACTGACGAGAAGCGGTCATGGTAAAAAAAAAAATGAAGAGAAGGGGTCATAGTGAAAAAGACTAAAGAAAGGGATTATAGCGAAAAAGACTAAGGAAAGGGGGTCATAGTGAAAAAAGACTGAAGAGAGGGGGCCATTGTAAAAAATGACTTGAGAGAAGGGGTAATAGTGGAAAAAGATTAAAGAAAGGGGTCATAGTGTAAAAAGACTGAAAAACTGACTTAAGAGAATAGTGGATAAATACTAAAGAAAGGGGTCATATTGAAAAAAAGACTCAAGAAAAGGGGTTATGATAAAAAAAGACTGAAGAGAAGGGGTCATAGTGAAAAAACGACTGAAAGATTAAGGGATTAAAGTGAAAAAAAAACAGAAGAGAAAATGAACCGAGGGAAATAGAAAGGGTCACGTGGAATAGCTTCAAGTAACTCCCATTTAGAAGGGGTCACTCAGTCAAGAGTGGGATACCCCTCTGTATCTCCCTGCCCCCCTCCCCTCTATTCCCCGAATCCCCCCCCCCCTGGGGGAGGGGGTGCTGGTAGGCGCCACCTCCTCTTTCTCTGTTTCTCTCTTTTCCTAACGGAGCCTTTCACTCCAAGACCTGAACGGCATCAGCCACTCTCACCAGTTCTTGGGCATCGGGCCAAACGACACTATACTTATGCCCACATGCCCCTCTGCCTCCTCCTCCTCCTCCTCCTCCTGCAGGAGAAAGTATATTGCAACGAAGTGACACTTGATACAGAAGAAACTGATGAAATTGCATGTTAGTTTTCAACTTTGAAAAAGGGCAGTAAGTTGGGTGGCGGTTATCAATGTTAGATGCCATTAAATTAATGTACAATTACACAAAATGCTATTAGTAATATTAATATCATTAAGAGAAGTAAGGAATGTTAAATGCTGTCTTGATTAAT
>NC_090726.1:193095510-193098010 GCF_036898095.1 Palaemon carinicauda
TAAGGGTGCCCTTTTAGCTCGGAAAAGTTTCCTAATAGCTGAATGGTCGGACAAAAATACTTTCGATCAATCAGCTATTAGGAAACTTTTCCGAGCTAAAAGGGCACCCATGCGAGTCGGTGCATTTCTGCCTCACTAAAAAGCATTGCCTATAAGAAAAAACGCGCTAGACTTACGAGAAACGCGCCAGATCTAGCGCGAAAAGCGCTAAAATGGCAACTATGCTGCCGGGTCAGAGCCAAGTCGGAGATCACGCTTTTTGACGAGAGCTGACATTTGTCTGTGGATTTACTCATTGACTTTTCATGTGACTTCTTGACTTCTTTGAACGTCTGGGCAATAGGATTTTTTTTTTATTATTGGGTTTGGTTCTGATTTGTAGTTGAATTAGTTTTAAAGATTTTTTATTCTCTCTCTCTCTCTCTCTCTCTCTCTCTCTCTCTCTCTCTCTCTCTCTCTCTCTCTCTCTCTCTCTCATATATATATATATATATATATATATATATATATATATATATATTTATATGTATATATATAAACAGTACATATACCGTAGGTGAATATATACATTATATATTCATATATATATATATATATTACTTATATATAAACACACATATATATATGAATATATATATATATATATATATATATATATATATATATATATATCAGTTTATTATTTGTGTTCCCCCATGGACTTTTCCAGATAGTCCGTAACGGTAATATTATTATGCCCCTCCAGCGCTAACGTTCTTTATTGTGGTATTGTTTGGAAAATAAAAAGTTTTAGGGCCTAAATAAACGCACAATGAAATTTAGTTTATCTTTTCAGTAGGTTTTTGAGAGAGAGAGAGAGAGAGAGAGAGAGAGAGAGAGAGAGAGAGAGAGAGAGAGAGAGAGAGAGAGATCTGAAGTGAGTGGACTCAACTAAAAGGGATAAGTATCACCAAACCACTGAGAGAGAGAGAGAGAGAGAGAGAGAGAGAGAGAGAGAGAGAGAGAGAGAGAGAGAGAGATGTGAAGTGAATGGACTTAACTAAAAAGGATAAGTATCACCAAACCACTGTATGTGAGAGAGAGAGAGAGAGAGAGAGAGAGAGAGAGAGAGAGAGAGAGAGAGATTGTAATTTAGTGAAATTTAATATTAACCAAAATTTCTTCGAGAATGTATTATACTGATAGATTTGGATTTGTAGATATAATTAATGAATCTTTATGTTACTCATCACCAAATTAATAATTTGACGCGATTATAATGTAAATTCCGACTCATATTTTCTTCTTAAAGTTAATGTCATGGACAATACCTCTTATTAGGCATGGTGGCACGCCATAGGGACAGGTCTGTTTAGGCCTACTAGACAAAACTGCCATATAAGTACCGTCTCTCCTCTCTCTCTCTCTCTCTCTCTCTCTCTCTCTCTCTCTCTCTCTCTCTCTCTCTCTCTCTCTCTGTTTTTCATACACCCTTTCTGAGTAGGGATACCTTAACCTGATGTAAAGGTCAAACTAGGTTGATTTGCTTTAAGCGATCAGATGAAAATTCCCACCGTCACCACTCCGCACTTACTAGGGTGGTGATCGAAATTGGCCACACCCCAGACAAGAATTGACATATCTGAGGACTTTATCCTGCAGTGGACCGGAAACGGATGCATTTGTTGTAGTATTCTTACAATGTTTTTTTGTTTTCTAGGGCATTACCTTAATGTTTTAATCTTCGTTACGTATGTTTTATTTTGACGTTATTGTTATTATAGCAGTAGGCATTATTGATAATAATGTCATCACTACCATTTATTTACTTATTGAAAAAGCTTCAGGTAAACACATGTAATTTTGTGATAGAAATTATTTAAGAACACTTCAGAAATCAGTTAATTTTCATGTTAAAAATTTCTCTTAAAAAAAATGGTTAAAATCCTGGAATAAATGTTGCCAGGCATTTACCGTTTTAAAAACGGATACATTGACGTCAAGGAGTGATATTATATTCCACAACCCGTAAAAGAAAATAAAGTAGGGTAAAATTTACGGTCACCTGTATTTTACTGAAATACGGTTTAGAACAGTGTATTTTTAAGAAACAAAAGATAAACTTAGCAATCACACACATAGATAGATAGAAAAGAATTACGTATTTTGTTCATCATACAATATTCCTTTCAGTTTCGTAATGCTTGAAGTGTTAGAAAATTATTTATTTTTCATCCTTCTGATTTTCCTCACTGGGCTGCTTTTTCCTTATGGGGACCCTTAAGGGTTTTAACACCGATTTTCCATTAGGGTTGTAGCTTGGCTTTTTATAGTAATGATAATCGGCTTATGACTCTTGGCGAGCATTTCAGTGTTTCATAGATTTTATTTCTGTTAATATTTCAACATAATATTATTTCTATCTATTCATAGATATGTATATATAAATGAATATGTATATTTTATATATATATATATATATATATATATATATATATATATATATATATATGTGTGTGTG
>NC_090726.1:193099751-193102251 GCF_036898095.1 Palaemon carinicauda
CAAAAAATGATAGCTGTAATCATATGTACTGGGGAGGGAGAGAGAGAGAGAGAGAGAGAGAGAGAGAGAGAGAGAGAGAGAGAATGAATTTCAACGCTCTTTTATTATTTAGATATTTATCCAAAAAACCATAGCTGTAATCATATGTACTGGAGAGAGAGAGAGAGAGAGAGAGAGAGAGAGAGAGAGAGAGAGAGAGAGAGAGAGAGGCTGAAGGAGAAATCTTGGAACGAGGCCCTCTCTCGCATCATCAGGTCCCGGATATAAATGTTGAGAAAGAAACGCTCTTTGAAAAGAATCGAAATGGAGGCTTAGAATGCGTAGAATGTGTCATCATTCCACACGGTACCAAGTGAAGTTTTAACTCCCAGTTATTATGTTAATAATGTCTACACTGTTAAAAATTCGCAGTAAAAATAAAAACAGTAAAAACCCTGGAATAAATATTGCCGGACATTTACCGTTTTCAAAAAGGGTATGTTGACGTTAAGGAGTGATGTTACGGGTCCCAGTTATTGTTTATAATGTCTACACTGTTAAACAATTGCCGTAAAAAATAAAACGGTAAAAAATCCTGGAATAAATATTGCAGTCATTTACAGTTTTAAAACTGATATATTGACGTAAAGAAGTGATATTATGGTCACCAACCAGTAAAAGATAACACTGTAGGGTAAAAATTACGGTCGCCTGTATTTTATTGAAATACGGCTGAGAACAGTAGATTTTTACGGAGGTTTTCCTATTAAAATTACGGGTTTATTCAAATTTAGGTCGTAGGTTTTTTTTAACGTTAATCGTAAATACTGTCTTATCATTAGTTTCTCATATGTGATGCTTTTTTCCATTTGTCGTATTTTTTTTTTTTCTTTATTCTGCTAGGTTCCCTTAAAGTTTTTCGATTTTCTTAATTTTTGATCGTATACGTGATGCTACTGTAATTAATTGCAGCAAAATAATTTTTTTTTTTTGCGTATTTTTTGTTTTAATTTTACTTCCCTTATTTTGCCATTTTCCCTTATTGTTTTCGATTTCTTAATATTTGTCGTATACTTGATGGTACTGTAATTAATTTTAACAAAATATTTTTTAACGTTTCGTGTTTTTTTCTTCCCCAAACAGAAAACATTTATTTTTTTATTTACTTAATATCGTATTACGTTTTAACTTTTCTTCCTCTCTTTTGCCTAGTTCCTTTCAACCAGAATTTCATTTCGATTTATTTAATTATAAAAATGAAATCTATTTTTTAATTGATTGGCGTATCACCTCCCATGAGTAAACTATGACTGCCTACGGCCAGCTAACATGAGAGGACACTTATCTCTCTTCAGAGCAAGAGTCCGTGCTCGAAGAAGACAACAGAGGCGGTATTGTGATTCATTTTAAAGCAAGAGCCTTAATGACGAGACGTAATGCGAGAAATTTGTAGTCGTCAGTATTATTATTATTATTATTATTATTATTATTATTACTTGCTAAGCTACAACCCTAGTTGGAAAAACAGGATGCTATAAGCCCAGGGGCTCCAACAGAGAAAATAGGCTAGTGAGGAAAGGAAACAATGAAAAATAGAATATTTTAAGAACAGTAAAAACATTAAAATAGATATTTCCTATATAAACTATAAACACTTCAACAAAACAAGAGGAAGAGAAATAATACTGAATAGTGTGCCCGAGTGTCCCCCTCAAGCAAGAGAACTCTACCCCAAGACAGTGGAAGACTATGCTACAGAGGCTATGGCACTACCCAAGACTAGAGAACAATGGTTTGATATTGTAGTGACGTTCTCCTAGAAGAGCTACTTACCATAGTCAAAGAGTCTCTTCTACCCTTACCAAGAGGAAAGTAGCCACTGAACAAATACAGTGTAGTAGTTAAACCCTTGAGAGAAGAAGAATTTTTTGGTAATCTCGGTGTTGTCGGGTGCGTGAGGACAGAAGAGAATCTGAAAAGATTATGCTAGACTATTCGGTGTAGGCAAAGGGAAAATGGACTGTAACCAGAGTGAAGGATACAATGTACTGTAGTACTGTCTGGCCAGTCAAACGACCCCCATAACTCTTTAGCGGCAGTATCTCAACGGGTGGCTGGTGGCCTGACCAACCTACTAAACCGGTTTTCATTATTGATTTACCTGGATGTTGATCGATATTCATGTACTAGTGTACGCGACCTGTAAAAAAGATTGCTAAATATTTAGATATGCACACACACACGCACTCAGAGATCCAACCACTCCCGCCCCTTCCCCCTTTCCTAACTACAACAAGACAGTTTCGGCAATTTGTGTGAGATTTTGGTTTCCGAGTGTACTTCTCCGGGTAACCCCCTCTCACCAAGGTATGATTACTCTCTCATCTACCTGAGGGATGTAAAAAGACCTTAAAAGCATACGTCTGGCAATGCCGTTGAGCGTGACAGGAAAGAAATATATATATATTATATATATATATATATATATATATATATATATATATATATGTGTGTGTATATA
>NC_090726.1:193107251-193109751 GCF_036898095.1 Palaemon carinicauda
TCTCTCTCTCTCTCTCTCTCTCTCTCTCTCTCTCTCTCTCTAGGCTGTGTTTTTTATGAAAAATAGCAAAGGAAATTTTGCTGAATTTGAGGACACGTCTGAGGCCTTTGTCCTGTAGTGGACTAGTTATGGCTGATAATGATATATATATATATATGTATATATATATATATATATATATTTATATTTATATATATATATATATGTATATATATATATATACACATATATATATATCGTTCTCCTCGCACTGATAATAGGAACCTGTTTAAGCTTTCTATCGCATGTTTTATTCTGTTTAAATTTTGTCATTCTTGCTCTCAACTGTCTATATGTAAGCTCGTTGTCTTGTTGAATAAACTTTACTTGTATTCATCTCGCCTCTCTGTTAATATAAGAAGCACCTCGTACATTCTGTAGTGTATTTAAGCATTTTCCCCCTATACAAATGAAGTACATTTATACCACTCAAAACATATAGTTCATTTTCATAAATAAATTAGATTATAATCATAATTATAACAGAAAACTAATACGTTTCCAATCTGTCTTATTTTCTCAACTGATATGTTTGAATAATGTTGCAACAGACTACAAACTAACTTTCAAAAGTGACAGTACAGAGATCATTCATCTGTTTCCAACATTGAGTAACAACA
Source organism: Palaemon carinicauda (assembly GCF_036898095.1). Lineage (NCBI taxonomy): Eukaryota > Metazoa > Arthropoda > Malacostraca > Decapoda > Palaemonidae > Palaemon > Palaemon carinicauda. The sequence goes on from NC_090726.1 coordinate 193,107,911, forward strand.
TTTGTTGAAGACTATAGAGCCAATATAACGTGACGTAATACGACAACAGAATCCCGGTAGTAATATCAACGCATGACCCACGGTCTACTGTAGGCCTCAGATTCAGATGTATACCGTGCGCATGGCGTTTTTCACCTGATATTTTCGAAAGAAACAAACGCTAGACTCACATGTGAGATTTCGTTTGTTTTGCGAAATGAATCTGTTTTTTCCTTTCTCTTCCATTTCCAAGACACGATGGATGTGTTTACGTCGTTTATCACGTCGGAGATTAAAAGAAGAAGAAGAAGAATGGAGGCAGAGTTATTTAGCAGACACAGCAGAGCATTTCAGCGTACACTTTCACTGTCGTTCTGGCCGGCGATTCTCGCCAGAAACTTCAGTCACATTTTCAGAAATTGATGGTTTTAGAGATTGCGTACGAGTTGAGTGTACTGTAGATAAACAACATATCTCAATATTACTCTATTATATTGAAGGGAGAAAGGAAAATATATTTCAAATATATATATATATATATATATTTTTGTGCTGTCGATTGAAGTGCATAAATATGGGATAGTTATGAATTATGTCATATTTATCAATTTTATCGATACTTTTCATAAGATTATATAATACACTTTATTAAGAAGAAAGGTTCATTCATGTCTTTATGTAATACACATACATACTGTATATACCAATGGATGCACACTATTTTATTATTATTATTATTATTATTATTATTATTATTATTATTATTATTATTATTATTATTATAAAAAAAAATTCCATCTGCAACTAATAATCACTTCATACACACACACACACACACACACACACACACACACACACATATATATATATATATATATATATATATATATATATATATATATATATATATATTATTCTTATTTGCTAAGCTATAACCCTGTTCAGAAAAGCGGGATACTATAACCCCAAGGGCTCCAACAAGGGAAAATAGCCAAGTAAGGAAAGGAAATAAGGAAATAAGCTACAAGAGAAATTTAAGAACAATAATATTAGGATCTTTATTTATATATATTTATATACATATATATATATATATATATATATATATATATATATATATGTGTGTGTGTGTGTGTGTGTGTGTGTGTGTGTGTGCGTATATATATATATATATATATATATATATATATATATATATATATATATATATGTGTGTGTGTGTGTGTGTGTGTGTGTGTGTGTGTGCGTATATATATATATATATATATATATATATATATATATATATATATATATATATATATATATATATATATATATATAAACCAGTGGGTATGTACTTGTGTTTTCTGCACATGAAATATTTTATAAACAATCCGTGCTATGTATTACGGCTAAAAACTCCTTAATCTTATAAGTGAAAAATTGTACTTAATATATAAACCAGTGGGTATGTACTTGTGTTTTCTGCACATGAAATATTTTATAAACAATCCGTGCTATGTATTACGGCTAAAAACTCCTTAATCTTATAAGTGAAAAATTGTACTTAATATATAAACCAGTGGGTATGTACTTGTGTTTTCTGCACATGAAATATTTTATAAACAATCCGTGCTATGTATTACGGCTAAAAACTCCTTAATCTTATAAGTGAAAAATTGTACTTATATCTTGTGTTGTCTTAGCTCGGAAAACAGAAGCATCTTTAGTTGTTAAATCTCTTACTATTGTATATATAAAAAAACATATATGCGTACATGGAGACTGATCAACCCTCCCCCTAAAAAGCATATTCTTCTTATTGGGGTATTTCATCTCCTTTGGATATTAAAAATTATGCCAGAAAACCTCAAACCAAT
>NC_090726.1:193124751-193239751 GCF_036898095.1 Palaemon carinicauda
TATATATATATATATATATATATATATATATATATATATATATATATATATATATATATTAATTTTCTAGGACTAAATTTATATTTCACGATTTTATCCCCAAATATCGGCATTCTTTAATTTCTTTTTGTGTGTGGACCAACTTGTTAATTAATTTTCTTTTCCAAAATAATATATATATATATATATATATATATATATATATATATATATATATATATATATATATATATATATATATATATATATATATATATATATATTGTTTCTTCCTTGTCCACTACAATTGAAGTATTTTTTAATAATTCTCAAATTTGTCAACTAAATCCTCTGCTCAGAACAGCAATTTCCATCGAATTATTTGAGTCTAACGCAGTTAAAAGAATTTTTATTTTATCTAATTACCGTAAATAAATTAGGCTTACCCTCTTGCTTGAGGGTACACTCTGGCTCACTATTCTATCTTATTTCTCTTCCTATTTTTTTTAAAGTTTTTATAGTTTATATAGGAGATATTTATTTTAATGTTGTTATTCTTCTTAAAACTTTATTTTTCATTTTTCCTTGTTTCCTTTCCTCACTGGGCTATTTTCCCTGTTGGAGCTCCTGGGCTCATGGCATCTTGCTTTTCCAAACAAGGTTACTGTTTAGCAGCAATAATAATAATAATAATAATAATAATAATCCCACTCTTTAAAAGGTTCATACCTCACACCATTGCATTGATTATATAGATCTTAAAATGTATGTTTATGATTTCTGGATATCGTCCCGGAATTTGACTTTATGCTTAATATTAGCGTTTTATCTTCGTTCATATACTCATCTTCCTTTCCTGATAATTTACTTTAATTAAAAATGATTTAGTGTCGTAAATATTCACCCGAATTCAGTGGTTAGAGGTTTCTCAACCTCATTTCTGACTTTTCCAACTAGGGTTGTAGCTTAGCAAATAATAATAATAATAATAATAATAATAATAATGATGATTTTTATTGTGAATATTGCTTTTTATCTCGTCTCCAATTCCTGTCTTGTTTACAATAATATTTGTCTTCAACACCAAAAAAAAAAAAAAAAATCACATTTTAGATTTAAAGTAACAGCATATATCAAATTAATTATTATTTGAAAGTACACCATTACAACGGCGCCCCGAAGAATTGGAATTTCAAGACATAGGAATTGTGATTTAATTATGCTCATGATAAGTATATTTTGGTGTATGGTAGAAAACATTTCTATATTTATAGTGATAATAAATCTTATCTGATTTACTTCGATGGGAACTTATATATTATTTTCAGAGGAACTTAAATTGTTATTATAATTTTTTCAAACGTATATTTCGCTTCCCAAAATCTTTACTGGAGTTTTTGTTTAAGCTTTACAAATGACTAATACAGCTGCGTTTAACGGAAGAGTACATAAAAACAGTAATTCATTATCCATTGTATGTCACTACGAGACCAATTGATGTTTGGCAAGGTTACCTTTCACTCTCTAGGTACTACGTGATAGCTCATGAATTTTGCCGCCTTTCTAGACAGTTACAAAATGCCATCTACACCTTTTAGTCGATGTCTGTTTTCTACGTTTTTATGTGACATGCTTTCATTGCTTGGTTTTCTACTTAGTAACTGTGCACGGAGTCCGTAATCAATTACGCTAAGTGTTTTTTTTTTTTTTTCGAGGTATATCACAATCACGTATTCTACCATCGTTTCGTACCTTTCCATCAAATTTTGCATCTATTTTGTGCCATTTCTATCGATCCTGTCAGTTGTCGCAAATATTTTAAACTGAAAAATGTTTTACCAACGATTCACTTTCCCTTTGCCTACACATACACCGAATAGTTTGGCCTATTCTTTACATATTTTCCTCTGTCCTCATACACCTCACAACACTGAAATTTTCAAACAATTCTTCTTCACCCAAGGGGTCAACTACTGCACTATAATTGTTCAGAGGCTACTTTCCTCTTGGTAAGGGTAGAAGAGATTCGTTAGCTGTGTTAGGTAGCTCTTCTAGGAGAAGGACACTACAAAATCAAACCTTTGTTCTCTAGTCTTTGGTAGTGCCATTGCCTCTGTACCATGGTCTCCCACAATCTTGGGTTAGTGTTCTCTTGCTTGAGGGTACACTCGGTAAACTATTCTATCTAATTTCTCTTCCTCTTGTTTTGTTAAAGTTTTTATAGTTTATATAGGAAATATTTATGGTAATGTTGTTACTATTCATAAAATGTTTATTGCCTTGTTTCCTTTCCTCACTGGGCTATTTTCCGGGTTGGAGCCCCTGGGCTTATAGCATCCAGGTTTTCCAACTAGGAGTGTAGTTTACCAAGTGATAATAATAATAATGAAGGACCACATGGTGCGATATTTGGTAGCTAGATACTAAAAGAATTACAATATATTGAGATTTACTGACGTAGGCTTCATCTTTTTCTAATATCCAATCATATTTTATGTTAATAAAGCTAAAAAAACTTATTGGAAAAGTTATATGTTAAGTAATATATCATGTGTTATATTAACTTCAATGAATTTGAATGTAGTTCATGTCTAGTTGAAAGATAAATAAGAGAATGAAGTTAAAAGTAAGTTTTAGAGTAATATAATAATGGATGATAAGTAGCCTACTGTGATTTTTTAAAGTAAATACAATTTTTGCTCTTTTATTCAAAATGGTAATTCACTTAAAATTTCCTCTGCAACATTTTGGTGCCCTTGTCATACTGACTAATTGGTCCTTTGAGTAAATTATAAAGTATCATTGAAACTCTTTAAACTTTCTTTGATATTTTAGCAGTAGTGCATTTAAGGGTAATATTACTGTAGAGTCCCACCCACCGCTATTACTGCTTGCCAGTACATAAGAGCTGGATGTTTTTCTTTTTTTCGCGAGCAAAGTGAGCACACATCGTAGCGAGCACATGGTGGAGAAAAACCATTGGTTTTCAGTAATATTTTGATAGCCTAATGATTTTTGCTCGCAAAAAAAGAAAAACATCAAGCTCCTGTCTGGTAAACGGTAATGGCACTGGGTAGGACTCTACCATAATATTACCCATTCAAGTTCTTCCACATTTTTTTCCATTAATCCTGTTGTTCCTCATCCTCAGAAGGGGCGGGTGACGGACATGAGGCACCATGTGGCAATCGCAACATTACTAACGCTGTCTGCAGTGCTCGGGGGACATCTTCAGGAGACAGTGGGCCTCCTTGGCCAACCCCAACCATCTTCGGGTCATCTTGAAATAACTGCATCATCCAGTGAAGACGAAGACGCCAAACTAGATATTGCTGGTAATACCAGCTTGAGTGCAAGAAAATCCTTGGATGACTTCCAGCATTCTTCGCTAAACTCCGGAGGTGACAATTTACCTCCTAGTCAAGAAGTTAGTCCTGCAAATCAAGATTTTGAGGTAGCCTCTAGTCTTGAGCTAACGCCATCACCAACTCAAGAATCATCTAAGATTACCTTAGATGAAGAATCTTCAGTAGACCTATTGAAGTCCTTCAACTCTCCAGTAGATCACGATGGCGGCAATATTCCGAGTAACGTTAAGTCCGGACTAGATGAGTCTCCCAGTCCACCTCCCTTCAAGCCCTCTCCCAGAGACCCGTACATAGCATCCCAGGATGACACAGAATTGCAGGTTACCAGTACTGTCAATAATAATTCGTCTGGAACGTCATCTCCGCGTATTAACTCAACGGGCGTTGATAGTGAGTCAACAACAAGCACTTTGGAGGAAAATGCTGCTACACTCTCACAAGAAGACTTTAATAACAACATGTTAGCAAGGTATGTATTTGTTAATTATATACGCCTATGTGTATTTGAGTATATCTCTAGTTCTTTGTATTTTGTATGCACCTTTAAGTTGAATTGGTTGTAGGCCTACTCTGTGTAGTTCCTGTTTATAGGTACAGTAGTTGTAGCTATAAGTATACATTAGGTGTCTAATATGTAATCAACAGTGATTCCAGCCTTGAATTTTTCCTCTCCATATGTTGGCCTTATTGATAGGTTGATTTCGTTGCATAATTTAATATTGCAACAACTACAATCACCGATACATCCTCGTGTGAGATGTCACTCTGATAACTGACTATATAGTATTAATGATTTAGACTATAAAGGTACAAGAACTAACTTATGAGGTTCAATGATTTGTGGGCTATGACACATTGTCAATAGAGCCCCCGTCTGGAGAAACTTCCAGGCAATTTATAGCAAGCAAGCAAGGTTCAATTATAGTAAACCACATCTGGCTGGAAAGTATTGTAGGTGTGCTTGAGGAGGTTAGTAAAAGCACTTCATAAAGTTCAAAAGATTCATAAGATGCACAAATGTTTGAACACGTATGATTTCCCTTATAAGGCCACTACTATAACCAAATGAACTTATTAAATAATGTCAAAATTCAGCAGGACTAAGGTAGTGTGTGTGAATAGTACAAATTTAATGTATTTTCTGAATACTCAAACTATCATAAAAACAAGGAATGTACAGTACAGTATATTAATGAAAGATATTTTTCTTTTCTTGTCATGAAGGGTTCGAACATAGGATCTTTGTTCAGCTTTTTATGTATTCCCTTAAGCTTACTAGAGGACACAAGTTATTGTCTGAGACATTTATCAATAGATTCTGGGCCATATGGCCTGAAACTGGGACCAGGTAGGCCATATAGTGCAGTTTGTGGAAGACTAGATTGTGGGTTGAAAGGACATAAAATCCTTCGGGTATACTACAGTGCACCCTATGAGGTGCCCTGATTGCATTGGCCAGATTGAGGGAAAAAAATGGAATTTTATTATTTCTGTGAATCTTGTATTTGTCAGTAACATTTTGTCTTGCTTGAATAACTGGAATGCCTAAGACTTTTAAGGAGCTGCCCTATTGCAGGTGCGACCATATAACCATTTGATAGCTTTTAAGTAAACCATATGGTTGACTTCCTTTGTTTATTAGATCTCAAATGCAATACTGTATATTGTATCTCTAAGTTGCCACTTACCTCTTGGTAACGGTAGAAGAGACTCTTTAGCTATGGTAAGCAGCTCTTCTAGGAGAAGGACACTCCAAAATCAAACCATTGTTCTCTAGTCTTGGGTAGTGCCTTAACCTCTGTACCATGGACTAACACTGTCTCGAGTTAGAGTTCTCTTGTTTGAGGGCACACTGTTCTATCTTATATCTCTTCCTCTTGTCTTTAAAAGTTTTTGTAGTTTATATAGGAGATATTTATTTTAATGTTGTTACTTTTTTAAAATATTTTATTTTTCCTTGTTTCCTTTCCTCACTGGGCTATTTTCCCTGTTGGACCCCTGGGCTTACAGCATCCTGCTTTACCAACTAGGGTTGTAACTTAGCAAGAAATAATAATGATAATAATAATCTGAGCATTAGTGTCATTATGAAAGAAAATCATTATGATCTTATCAGTAATTCCAGATCTGCAGTACTGTACATTTGTTGATATTTTGCAATATAGTATTGTACAGTACTGGCTTATGTGCTTACGTACATTTGTTCATGTTCATTACAGTACAGTACAGGCATGTGTAAAATTGTTTATGTTTTGCAATACAGTGCAGTATTATTATTATTATTATTAGCTAAGCTACAACCTTAGTTGGAAAAGATGGATGCTATAAGCCCAAGGTCTCCAACAGGTAAAAATAGCCAAGTGAGGAAAGGAAATTAATAAAATAAAATAGAAGTAATGAAAAATTAATAGAAAAAAATATCTTTAGACCAGGAACAATTATTTCCATTTAGAAGTTAGTGTTTTCTGGCATATTTTAATTATCTTAAGCCATCCATCTTTTCGTCAAAGGAGGATTGGCTCCAGAAATTTTATCTAAACTTTTATGAGGTTGCATTCCTGATGACTTTGCGACCTTACATATGGGCAGGGGTTAGTTTTATATCAGCAACATTTGGTGACAAGTTTGAATGGAAAATGGATGTTTATTATCCATGAATAGGAAATATTTGAGCTTTTCAAAAGTTGATTTACTACTATGTGTCTGCAGAACATGAAACCTTGGAATGTTTGGCAGTGCTGATTTAAAAAAGAAGACATGATAAAAATAGTGATATGAGGAAAAAGGGGCTCATGGGACAATAATTGTTATGAAAATGCTGGAATTTTAGATTGGCAAAGTGATGAGAAGGCTCATATCATGCAAGAAGTATACTGTAGTGTTGTGTGCAAAATAGCAGAGCATTGTTAATTACTTAATTCAGCATTGGTAGCTATGGGCTGGTATCATTTTGATACTTTTTCTGAAGCAATGCTGAATTGGGATAATTTTAGGGAACATATTTCATATTGATTCAAGAATTAGAAGATAAGATACACAGTTACTTCATACTTGTTTACTACAAAGTTAACTCATTTGAAAAATTTACATTTTCTAGTTCATTCATACACAAATAAACCTTTTTTAACTAGGGAGTTCCTGTGTTTCAATTTATAGAAACTAAAAAGAGCAAGAGAGCGTGCTAGAAATAGGAATGAATGGCGAGCGATTGTGATGCAATTCCGGTAGGCCCTGCTGCTTCCTTCGGTTGCCTTGGATGACCGCGGAGGTAGCAGCAGTAGGGGATTCAGCGTTATGAAGCTTCATCTGTGGTGGATAACGGGGGAGGGTAGGCTGTGGCAACCTAGCAATACCAGCCGAACTCGGTTGAGCCCCTTGTCAGGCTGGGAGGAATGTAGAGGGGAAAGGTCCCCTTTTTTTATAAGTTTACAACTATCAAAAGTTGTATCCAGTATGCATTACTGTGGATGAGTTTTAAGAACAGTACAATCATAAAAACAAGATCTGAGGTATTATATTCCACAACACTTTATATTGTTTTTTCATGGTAAATTTGTTCTAGTATTGTTATTACTGTGATGGCCATGAGGATTATCCTTATTGATGAAAGTGTTCTTCTTACAGATTTAGCTTTGATGCACTTCAAGCAACTCAGATAGCAGAACGATTAGGAATTGCAGGATCAGGTATAACTGAACTTGAAAGAGAGTTTGCTTATGATGGACATAATTTTGAAGAGCCTGATGGATACGGCAACAGGCCTCATGCTCTTCCTCTTCAAAGGAATGTTCGCAAAACTCCACAAAGAAAGAGGCATGCCGGTAAGCTCAACAAGGGGTGTTTTTTCTCATGAACTATATTGTATTTATGTATCTTATGAGTTATATTGTATGTAATATTACCAAGACCAAGTCTGATAGAAGTGTAGACAAAAATGTTATGTTCTACGATGGACTACTTTTAGTTTATGCAGTGAATCTTCTTTGTTAGAGTGTAAAGGGTATCATGAAGGAAATAATTCTTCAGGGACAATTGTGATACTGTTCACTCTGGGAAAATGTCCTATTTAAAAGAAACTTGGGATGCTTCAAGTTATATAAGTATTGTATGCTAGGAATAGACTTAAGACCAATATCAATTATTTTGTCTAGCTGATTGTATCTATACTAGTGTTTGAGGCATGGGAGTCTGTAGGATTGTGATGGCCTATTGGAAACTTGCCTGCCTGGCGATTTGCCAGACTGAGGCTCGAGTCCCGCTCAGGTTAAATAGTTTCTTGTAGTGCCTGCAACCTCACCATCCTTGTGAGCTAAGGATGGTGATTTTTCGGGATCATATAGGTCTACCTGCTGAGTCACCAGTAGCCGTTGCCTGGTCCTCCCTGATCAAGGCCTTGGGTGCTGATCTTATTTACAGTATATATGGTCAGTCTCTAGGTCATTGTCCTGCTAACCAGGGCAATGTTACTGTCTCTTGCCTCTACCATTCATGATTGTCCTTTAAACATTTAAATCCCAATTCCTCTGACACTAAGAAAGTAACATCAAAACCCATTCTGTACTTGTTAGAAAGATGGTTACTGTGGATCATACCCTCTAAATCTGGAGTCGCTTTTGGTTCCATCTTGTCGAGGTTGTCGTCCTCAGTGATTGCGATAAACAAAAATTTGTGCTGAGGAAGGTATCTAAATTGTTGTTTATATCTGAGGTTTCTCCAATTAAGGGAAGGAGACACAGTCGTGTATAGTAGTAACAAACCATTGCCAATACAGTACCTGTATTAGCAATGAGTCAGAGATAGTCTACTACTGTTATGTTGAGGAAAACTTATTGGTAAGAAGAAGCACCAAGATTCCTCCTGTTGGTGAGTGTGTCTTTTGCAGGAATCACTGCAACTTTTTCTGACATCTTACATTCTTGAAGTTTTAACAGCAGAATTATTATTTCAAAGTAAGTTAAGATCTGTACTGCAATAAAGAATTTCATGGGTAGAATGTCTATGTCATTTTTAAATGACTTTAGAACAGAGCTAATCACCATAGTATGTGGCCAAGACAAAGAGGGTTGTGCTGGAAACAATTAAATTCGTTGTATTGGCTACTCAAAGTTGTAATGCCTTAATGAAGCAATAGGATTAGCCAAAAGTTCACCTAGGGTGGGAAGTAGCCGAAATGAGCTTTTGGGAACCTCTAGCTCATCAAGATGCTTGTAATTAAGCACATAATTGATAATGATATGCAGTAGCCACTTGATGTGGAGCTACCAAGACAAAGTATCCTGTATTTCTTTTGCACCTTGGTAACTATTAGACAATTTTGAAACTATTGATGTGGTATTATCAGATCATTTGTTCCTCAAGAGATGAAAGTAATATAAAAAGGAAAATTTGAAGCAGTGGTTGTATATGTGAAACAAAAAAAATTATATTGTATGATTAGGCTTCTTTATTATAAAGGGATTTTGACGAAGGAAAAATCTATTTCTGGGAAGAGACCTGTGACGCCCGGTGAAAAGGGTCCTTCTTTACACTTTTCTGATATAAATCTTCCAAATATACCAGAGAAAGATAAAAGCATGGAATGCAGAGGTTACTACCCTCGCGCGAGCACCTTGTGGGTGTCGTGTATACAACAGGGGCGTGTGAAAACCACTATTCACAGGCTGTCTTCCATTTAGATAATTCCTTCATCAAAGGGAAGGGCCGTAACAGAGGCTCTAGAGAACACACTTGGACCACGCCACCGACACCTAACACGCGCGCCCTCTAGGACATCCGTCTGCAAGAACATATGGCTTGGCAAGGAAAGGGTGGGTCCGTACAAAATAACCAGGAAGGGTTTCACCAGGCGTCACAGGTCTCTTCCCAGAAATAGATTTTTCCTTCGTCAAAATCCCTTTTCTGGGGCGACCTGTGACGGCCGGTGAAAATGTACCAGAGAATGCCTTCCAAGCCCAATAAAGTAATAACATAATGAGGAGAATACAAACACCATGTAACAAAATAATATATAATACTGTAAGTAAACATAAAATTACAAACTAGCCAAAGGACATAGGGAACGTAAGGCTAAATAAATATGAAGACAAGGAAACATCTGAGTGTCCAAACGCAAAAGGCATCAAATCTTACATGTCTAAGCATATCTAAACATTAAAGGAACGGTAAATACAATAACAGTTAAAGCATAGGAATTAAACATGGTAAATATCTTAGGGCTAACGAACCACCCAGGAGAGTGGCGACGTGGTGTGAGTGGCGGGTAGGAGGGAGAAGAGAAGAGATGGAAGAAAGGAATAAGCAGAGATTAATGGGGAGAGATAAGACTCCCCGCTGCAACCGTTGGGTATTTAAGGGCCTGTAAGTTCTTTAGATGGTGGCGTTTGAAAACCATAGGAGATTTCCAACCCGTATATTTTTTAAGGTCATCAAAGACCATGTTCTGGAAGTAATTGATGGAGGTAGCTATTGACCGTATATCATGAGCATGGGGAAATGATTCCGGGTTAGCATGTTTAATGAAGTAGAGGATTTGTTGTCTGATACCTTGAATGGAAATAGTACCTCCTTGTTCCCTGATGAACAAGGAGCCAGATGAGCGGGTGGCAGTTCTAGCTAAAAAGGCCCTGAGAGTAGTGACTGGACACAGAGAAGGATCTTGGGAAGAGAGATAATCTTCCAAGGGGACCACCTATTTTGCGGGTCCTCATTTTTAGCTAGGAAAGCTCTATCTGGAGAAAGTAGTACTTCGCCTGAAGGAAGGAAATCTATGTTTTCCAGGTTTCGTGATAGAGCTGCTAGTTCTGAGATTCTAGCACCTGAGGCCATAGCCGTTAGAAATAGAGTCTTCCTAAGAAGAGTGATATAAAAGCAGGATTCATTGTCCGTGTCCGACGCAAGTTTGAGGACATCGTTCAGAGACCAAGAGACCTTTTGCGGCCGAACCGAAGGTCGAAGCCTCGGACACGCTTTTGGAATAGATGAGAAATAGGAATCCGCCAGGTTAATATTAAACCCAACAAGGAAGATCTTCTTCAAAGCTGACTTGATGGTGGTTATAGTGCTAGCTGCTAGGCCTTTGTCAAATAGGAACCTAAAGAACGAGATGGCTAAATTCGGAGACATACGAGTATGGTCTGAATTCTTTAGGAAATCTGCTAGTTTCTTAACGGCCGAATCATATTGACGAATTGTCGAGTCCCTTTTGTCTGATTCGATGAAGAGAACGTTTTCCGGGTCAATGTTTGCGTCTCTACGAGCTGCAAACTTCATGAAGTCCACAAAGTTAGGGTTTTGGCTATCCTTGAGGAATCTGACACAGTCTGAGTTTGGATTACTTGGGTCAGTTTGGGGAATGGGATCCGGAAGGGACGGAGTTTCAACTCGAGGAGGATAGGAAACCAACTGCTCTTTGGCCAGTGAGGTGCTACTAAAGCCACTGCCCCCCGGAAGGAGCGTAGTTTGTGTAAAACTTTCATTAGAAGATTCACTGGGGGAAATAGGTAAATCTTCTTCCAATGGTTCCAATCCAGGGTTAATGCGTCTATGGCATAAGCCTGAGGGTCCAGGTTTGGTGTCACATAACAAGGAAGTTTGTGATTCATCTGAGTTGCGAATAGATCTACCTGGAGGCCCGGAACCAGCCTGAGTATCCACCGGAATGAAATTATGTCTAGAGACCATTCTGATTCCAGTGGTTTCGTCCTGGATAGTGAGTCCGCTATCACATTCTGGACTCCCGCTAGGTGAGTTGCTGACAGGAACCAGTTCTTTTCTGTTGCCAAGACGAAGATAGTGACCAGGATCTGATTCATGTTGGGTGACTTGGATCCTCCTCTGTTGATGCAGTGTACTACGGCTGTGCTGCCTGTCACTACTCTGATGTGGGTTGACCTCGGAGGAGAGAGTCTCTTCAGGGTCAAGAACACTGCCATGGCTTCGAGAACATTGATATGGAAGTGTTTCATGGCGGGTGACCAAGAGCCCTGAAACATCTGATGTTCGGAGTAACCCCCCCATCCACTCAGAGACGTGTCTGTATGAATTGTCACTTGCGGAGGTGGGAATTGTAGAGGAACCGATTTGGAGAGGTTCTTCGGTTCGGACCATGAGTGTAGTCTCATTTTCAAGACAGAGGGGATCTCCGAGACCTTGTCTCTTAAAGGTACTGTAGCTGTCTTTCTCCAAACTCGATTGATGTTTTTGAGTTTGGCTTTTAATAGGCGATCTGTTACTGAAGCGAATTTGAGAAGGCCGAGGATTCTTTCTAAGGCTCTTCTGGACACCTGTTTGTGTTTGATAAAATTCTTGATCTTGGAAGCTATTTCTCTTACCTTTTTGGAAGGGAGAGAGAGCTTGTGCTTTGAAAGGTCCCACTGAATGCCTAACCATTCGAAGTGGTCTGATGATTGTAGGCGGGACTTTTGGATATTGACCCGAAATCCCAGGTTGGCGAGAAATCGAAGTACTTTCTTCGTAGCTCTGTTGCATTCCAGGGCCGACCGAGCCCAAATGAGCCAATCGTCCAGATAAGCAATGATCTGTATCCCTTGGTTCCTGAGTTGTTCTAACACTGTCTCTCCCAGTTTCGTGAATATCCTGGGCGCAATGTTGAGGCCGAAGGGCATGACTTTGAACACAAAGGCTTTCCTGCCTAGACGGAAACCTAGGTAAGGAGAGAAGTTTCGAGCTATTGGTACATGATAATAGGCGTCGGTAAGATCGATAGAGGTGGTGACGGCCCCACGGGGAAGTAAGGTCCGTACCTGAGAGATAGTCAACATCCGGAACTTGTCGCAGAGGATGTAAGAATTTAGCTTTGACAAGTCCAGGACCACTCTCAATGCCGACGAGCCTTTCTTCGGAACTGTGAACAGGCGGCCTTGGAATTTCAGCGTTCGAACTCGTTTGATTGCTTTTTTCTTGAGTGACTCTGTGGTGTACTCTTTCAGGATGATAGTGGGTTTCTGGAAGAAGGTCACTGGTGGAGGAGGAGAACCTTGTGACCATTTCCATCCCAAACCTTTGGAGATTATGCTGTGAGCCCACGGACTGAAGGTCCAATGGTCTCGAAAGTGGTAAAGTCTCCCCCCTACCGGGACTACATCATTGTGAGGGAGTGAATCTAGGTCCTTTCCCTCCCCGAGCACCCCTTGTCCTAGGTCCGCCTCGTTGGCGGAACTGTCCTCTACCCCTGTAGCTACCTCTCTGGTGTCCACGAAAGGAACCTGAGGGTTCGTAGCTAGGGTTGTATGCAGGCGAGGGCATCCAAACGGGGTTGGGTTGTGTACCAGGGGGAGCAGTGAGGTAGACCACCTGTTGAGGGGGATTCGGTTGCAGAGACGTCGAAGCAGAGGGAGACTGTGATGACGAGTGGGTAACTGACGATTGATGGTAGTGACCGTGTTTGGTTTGACAGACCTATTACTTTATGATAGTCTAATTTGCAGTAACAGCAATCTCCAGTCAATCTACCAAAAACTAAGTCTCCTTTCTATTTGCCTGAATATGCATCTGGTTCCCAGAGTCCCTTAATAATGGGAAACTGGTTACTCAGCATTTCAGGTGTGTCACAAGTATCTATAACGTTCACCAGAAATAATAGTAAAAATAATCTGTAACTTTTTTCATTAGCCTCCTGGTGTTTTATGGTAATTTGGTGTAATAATATGTTTACATAGTGCTTTCGTTACGGAACTGAGTGGTTATTATATATTTTCCATAGAATTTATGATGAAGGGAACCTCTTTGCTTTGATCCCATCTCCTGAGGGTAAAGTTAAGGTTGCAGAATCTTTCAACATATCCAGTTGATCTCTTTCACAATTGCACAAATAATTGGTATACAATACTGAGAAAATATGTCAAGGTTTTGGAGACCCGTCTGTTTTGAGTAAATGTTTTATGAATATTTGTTCAGCCATATTGTTTCATATTATTCTCCTGTCTGGCTTTCAACAGCTGATTCTCCTCCTTAATAGTTCGACAAAATTTTTGGTCTCTTAACTGCCTTATCGCGAATCTGTTATTCAGTTAGCTCATTGTGCTTCCCTGAAAATTTTCAATAATACAATACTGATAAGTCTTTGCAGTCAGATCTTCCCAGAATATCTCAGTATTTTAAAAGTTTTATTCAGATTGTGACAAAATTGCGGAATAATCTTCTCAATCAAATACAGTAGTTGAATTGTTGGTACAGTTCTTCAAACGTTCAAGCTTAGTACAATTGTTTTTTTTTTTTGTCAAGCAGGTTGACATGTGCTACATTTCATTTTGTAATGTATGTGTAACTCATTTTTTTAAATATTTAACTTAGCCGGTGAATATATAATAGCTGCTGCTCCAGCGGCTTGACAGAAAAACACACAAAAACTCGCGAGCGATCGCTATGAAGGTTGCGGGTGTGCCCACCAGCGCCAACTATCGGCCAGATACCGCATATGCATGTAAACAAGCCTCAATTCTTCTCTGTCGGCTTTAACGACAAGACGTATCATTACTCGCTGTATAACCTGGAGTTTTTTCAACAGACTTGGTGAAGTACTTCATTTTGGTTTGAGCTTTCGCAGTGCAGGTGTTTTATCCTCAACTTAAACTCTTGAACTCTCTTTTGGACAGATTTAATTGTTGATGACTTGGATTGTTTTTTGGACTTTCTTTGACTAATTCAAAATGGCTGACCCTTCTCAAATTCCTAGATTTCGTAAGTGTAATGCTAGGGATTGCAATAGGCGTCTTCCAAAGGCCTCTCTCGACCCACATACTGTGTGTTCTAATTGTCGGGGTAAAACCTGTCAATTAGGAGATCGGTGTGAGGAGTGCGTGGGCCTTTCGGAATTCGATTGGCTCGAATATGACAAGTATTCTCGTAAGCTAGAGAGAGATAGGGTGAGGAGGAGTTCCTCTAGATCAGTAGATTTTTCCTCTCCCCATGCCCCTGAACCTAATCCTTCCCCTGTAGTGGTTGTGCCTGAACCCTCTACTGGCACTCAGGAACCATCAATGCGGGACATGTTACGTGCCATTCATGCTTTGGGCGAAAGAGTTGAGTCGTTAGCTACAGATCGTAATCAACTCATGGCTGACGTTAAAGAGCTAAAGTGTCAGAGTGCCACAGCAGAAAATCGTGGGAAAGTGATTAGTGCGCAGACCGAGGGTTCGTCTGTTCGTGCCTGTCGTTCGCCTAGTCCGAGACCTCTTGCAAGCTCCCAAGCCCAGGGGAGAAGTAATGTCGTACGACTTATGGGTTCGAGAGGCCTTGATCAGCGAACAGACGTTCCCTCTATGGTAACAGGCGTGTCTCATCAAGACCGCCCCTACCATAAGAAGAGAGAGACCATTTTCTCCTCGTCATCCGAAGGCTTTTCGCATAAGAAACCGTGGAGCAAGGTTTCAAGGCCCTTGAAGCGAAAGTCGGTCCCTTCAGGACAGGTCCAGCGTCCTGGTTGTAGCCATTGGGACAGCTCTGACCCTTTGCAGTCATCGGAAGACTGCTCGCCGCCTAAGCAGCAACGTTACACAGGCTCAGAGAGTCTTGGTGTAGGCAAGGTTGTGCAGTCTCAGACGTTACCCCCGTCTTTTACCGCACCCATTCCCGTTGATCCTAAATGGGTTGTACTGCAAGACATGCAGATCAAGCTCGCCTCCCTTATGGAAGACTATTCTGCTGAAAAGGTTCACGATGATCCTCGCCGCTTAGCTATTCGAGATCCTGGCCTTCAGCCGCCAAAACGAGCCTTTGGTCGTCCTGTTGAAGTTGGCGTTACTAAGTCACGTCGGTCACGCTTTGTAGAGCCTCACTCGATGCAGTCCCGTGTTGACTTTCAGCCGCATATGGACGTTCAGCCACTTCCTAATGCTCTTGTTGACGTTCAGGACGTTCGCCAACCAGTGGAGTTGACTTGTTTTGACGCTGAGCGTCAAACACCGCAGTCTAGAGTTGTTTTGACTGCTCAGTCTAGGCAGTCAAAGTAGTCTCGAGTTGACGTCGAGCGTCCTCCCGCTCCTGTTGTTGTTGACAGTCAGGCTGTTAAGCAGTTACATGACGTAGCGTCCTGGACTGCTACTGATGCACCAGTGCGTGTGGACTCTGCGTGTCAAGCATTGCCAACCCCTTTGCTTGTTATTCAGCAGTTGTCGGACGAAGATCCTTCAGATGAGGACGTTGCTGACCCTCATCATGATGACCATCCTTCGGATGTAGACGAACCTAGAACGGTTCCTCCTTCGATGGACTTTAAGAAAGTCATGTTAATTTTCAAGGAGCTTTTTCCCGATCACTTTGTTACCGTTGCTCCTCGTTCGCCACCGTCTGAGTTTGCTCTTGGCTTACCTGCTAACATGCCAGCCTTTACTAAGCTAGTGCTTTCTCGCTCTTCCAAGAGGGCTTTACGACTTTTAGGCGACTGGTTGGATACCAGGAGGAGTTTGTGGAAGACGGCCTTTGCCTTCCCTCCGTCAAAGCTCTCGTCTAGATCGAGCGTCTGGTATGCCACGGGAGAAGTTCTCGGCTTGGGAGTCCCTGCCTCTGCCCAGGGTGACTTCTCAAGCCTCGTAGACTCTCCCCGCCGTCTAGCCATGAGACGCTCGAAGATTAGTTGGTCCTCCTCGGACCTTGACCATCTGCTGAAAGGCGTATACAGGGCCTTTGAAGTTTTCAACTTCCTTGACTGGTCATTAGGAGCTTTAAGTAGGAAAATCTTGTCTGCTGACAGAGATGTTTCCTTACTTATCATGTCATGTATGGATAAAGCCATCCGCGATGGTTCCAATGAGCTCGCCTCCTCTTTTACGTTGGGAGTCTTAAAGAAGCGAGAGTCCCTTTGCTCTTTTCTTTCGGCAGGAGTTACTCCCTGTCAGAGATCAGAACTGCTCTTTGCTCCCTTATCAACGTCTTTGTTTCCGCAACAATTGGTTAAGGACATAGCTTCTTCGCTTGTGCAGAAGGACACCCATGACTTGATGGCGTCCTCTGCTCGCAAAGGGACTCCTTCTACATCCTTTGCTGTAAGACCCAGGATCGAGACTCCGGCATCCAGATTTATCCCGCCCTTTCGTGGCAGAGCTCCCAGCAGGGGAAGTGCTTGTGCCGAGGGAAAGAGAGGTAAGAAGAGAGGAGCCAAGTCCTCACGTGGCAGAGTCTGACTGCCCACAGTGTCAGACAGCGGTAGGAGCCAGATTGAAGAGCTTCTGGCAGGCCTGGGAGAAGAGGGGCGCAGACCAACAGTCTGTTCGGTTGCTCAGAGAGGGGTACAAAATTCCGTTTGTACGCAAACCTCCTCTAGTGACAACTCCCATAGACCTCTCTCCCAGGTACCGAGAGGAGTCAAAGAGACAAGCCCTAAACCTAGAAGTGTCTCTGTTGCTAGAGAAGGGAGCGGTGGTGAAAGTCTCGGACCTTCAATCACCGGGGTTTTACAACCGTCTCTTCCTAGTCCCAAAGAAGACAGGAGGTTGGAGACCGGTGCTAGACGTCAGTGCGCTCAACGTTTTTGTTACGAAAACAAAGTTCACTATGGAGACCACGAAGTCAGTCTTAGCAGCGGTCAGAAAGGGAGACTGGATGGTCTCTCTCGACCTACGAGATGCGTACTTCCACATTCCTAAACACCCAGATTCCCAACCGTTTCTGAGGTTTGTTTTCAGGAATGTGGTATACCAGTTTCGGGCCCTGTGCTTTGGCCTCAGTCCTGCTCCTCTCGTGTTTACGAGGCTCATGAGGAATGTGGCAAAATTCCTCCATTTATCGGGAATCCGAGCCTCCCTGTACTTGGACGACTGGCTTCTCAGGGCTTCGTCCAGTCATCGCTGTCTGCAGGATCTTCATTGGACGTTGGATCTGACCAAGGAATTGGGACTTTTGGTCAACCTAGAAAAGTCCCAGCTGATTCCATCCCAAACTATACTATATTTAGGGATGGAGATTCGCAGTCCAGTTTTTCGGGCTTTTCCGTCTGCCACCCGAATAGATCAAGCCCTGCTCAAAGTCCAACTAATGCTGAAGAGAGAACGGTGCTCAGTCAGGAATTGGATGAGTCTCGTAGGAACTCTATCATCCCTGGAGCAGTTTGTCTCGCTAGGAAGACTACACCTTCGGCCTCTCCAGTTCCATCTAGAATTTCACTGGAACAAGGACAAGACGTTAGAGACGGTCTCAATCCCGGTCTCCGAACCAGTAAAGGCATGCCTGAAATGGTGGAACAGCAATATCAGTCTGAGAGAGGGACTATCCCTAGCAGTTCAGAACCCAAACCACGTATTATTCTCAGACGCGTCGGATTTGGGTTGGGGTGCGACCCTGGACGGTCAGGAATGCTCAGGTCTGTGGACCTCAAGTCAGAGGAGCATGCACATCAACGGCAAGGAGCTTTTGGCAGTCCACTTGGCCTTGATGAAATTCGAAAGTCTCCTTCGAAACAAAGTGGTAGAGGTCAACTCCGACAATACCACAGCTTTGGCGTACATCTCCAAGCAAGGAGGCACACACTCCCTCACGCTGTACGAGATCGCAAGGGACCTGCTCATTTGGTCAAGAGATCGAGGCATCTCCCTGTTAACGAGATTTATCCAGGGCGACTTGAACGTCTTGGCAGACTGTCTCAGTCGGAGGGGTCAGGTAATTCCCACGGAATGGACCCTCCACAAGGACGTGTGCAAGAGTCTTTGGGCGACTTGGGGTCAACCCACCATAGACCTCTTTGCCACCTCGATGACCAAGAGGCTTCCAATCTATTGCTCTCCAGTCCCAGACCCAGCAGCAATACACATAGACGCATTTCTCCTAGATTGGTCTCATCTGGACTTATATGCATTCCCACCATTCAAGATTGTCAACAAGGTACTGCAGAAGTTTGCCTCTCACGAAGGGACAAGGTTGACGTTGGTTGTTCCCCTCTGGCCCGCGAGAGAGTGGTTCACCGAGGTACTTCGATGGCTGGTAGACTTTCCAAGAAGTCTTCCTCTAAGGGTAGATCTATTACGTCAGCCCCACGTAAAGAATGTCCATCAAAGCCTCCCCGCTCTTTGTCTGACTGCCTTCAGACTATCGAAAGACTCTCAAGAGCTCGAGGCTTTTCGAAGGAGGCAGCCAGTGCGATTGCAAGAGCGAGGAGAGCTTCTACCATTAGAGTATACCAGTCGAAGTGGGAAGTCTTTTGAGACTGGTGCAAGTCAGCATCTGTGTCCTCGTCCAGTACCTCTGTAGCCCAAATCGCAGATTTTCTTTTACATCTGAGAAATGTTCGCTCCCTCTCAGCTCCCACGTTAAGGGCTACAGGAGCATGTTGGCTTCGGTCTTTCGGCATAGAGGCTTAGATCTTTCCAACAATAAAGATCTCCAAGATCTCCTTAAGTCTTTCGAGACCTCTAAGGAACGTCGTTTGGCAACTCCTGGATGGAACTTAGACGTGGTCCTAAGGTTCCTCATGTCAGACAGGTTTGAGCCATTACATTCAGCCTCCCTGAAGGATCTCACCCTCAAGACACTTTTCCTAGTGTGCTTGGCTTTGGCTAAAAGGGTCAGTGAACTTCATGCCTTCAGTAAGAACATCGGCTTTTCTACAGAAAAAGCCACTTGTTCACTTCAACTTGGTTTCCTGGCCAAAAATGAACTGCCTTCTCGTCCTTGGCCTAAATCTTTTGATATTCCTTGCTTATCAGAGATCGTAGGCAACGAACTGGAAAGAGTGTTATGTCCTGTTAGAGCTCTTAAGTTCTATTTAGCTCGTACTAAGTCCTTACGAGGTAGATCTGAGGCATTATGGTGCTCAGTTAAGAAACCATCATTGCCTATGTCAAAGAATGCTTTGTCATATTTTATCAGATTTTTAATACGAGAAGCTCATTCTCACTTGAATGAGAAAGACCGATGTTTGCTTAAGGTTAAGACGCACGAAGTAAGAGCTATAGCAACCTCCGTGGCCTTCAAGCAAAATAGATCTCTGCAAAGTATTATGGACGTGACTTTTTGGAGAAGCAAGTCATTGTTCGCGTCATTTTACTTAAAAGATGTCCAGACTCTTTACGAGGACTGCTACACACTGGGTCCATTCGTTGCAGCGAGTGCAGTAGTGGATGAGGGTTCTACCACTACATTACCCTAATTCCAATATCCTTTTTAATCTGTCTCTTGAAATGTTTTTTAATATTGTTTTTTGGGTTGTACGGAAGGCTAAGAAGCCTTTCGCATCGTGGTTGATTTGGCGGGTGGTCAAAGTCATTTCTTGAGAGCGCCCAGATTAGGGGTTTGATGAGGTCCTGTTGTATGGGTTGCAGCCCTTGATACTTCAGCTCCTGGGAGTCTTTCAGCATCCTAAGAGGATCGCTGGGCTTCGTGAGGAAGACAGACTTACAAGGCAGAGTAATCGTCTAAGTCAACTTCCTTACCAGGTACCTATATATTTGGGTTTTGTTATATTATAACTGTCAAAAACTCTAAGCATATACGCTGTAAACTTAATTAACTCTGGTCTCTACCCACCACCTTGGGTGTGAATCAGCTATTATATATTCACCGGCTAAGTTAAATATTTAAAAATGATATTTTAATTATAAAATAAATTTTTGAATATACTTACCCGGTGAATATATAAATTAAAGGCCCTCCCTTCCTCCCCAATAGAGACGCAGCGGGACGAGAAGAATTGAGGCTTGTTTACATGCATATGCGGTATCTGGCCGATAGTTGGCGCTGGTGGGCACACCCGCAACCTTCATAGCGATCGCTCGCGAGTTTTTGTGTGTTTTTCTGTCGAGCCGCTGGAGCAGCAGCTATTATATATTCACCGGGTAAGTATATTCAAAAATTTATTTTATAATTAAAATATCATGTTTACTGCTTTTTTTTTATCTCAATTTGTTTTTATTCTTGATTCTTCTTAATTGCTTATTCTTTACTTTTCCAATTCTGTATATCATTGCCCTATTGAGGCTCCTCAGCTTGCAGTGTTTTCTAACTAGTGTAGCAGCTGACTTTGTAATAATGATGATAATGTTTGGTTGAAAACAATGGGTGCCTCAGTGCTATAATTTTCCACCAAACATGCCTTAAAAAGGGTCTACTACCTAAATATTGATAATGATAATGAATAAGTTTTGCTTGAAGGTCTACATTCTTGTTATCCTGCTTTATATTAGTTTAATTAAGCTTGGAGATGTGATGTGTTAAGCTTAGATTATGATCACTTTAGGTAAAGTAATAGTTTTTCATAGGATTTCTCTGTGTCTTGGAAAGGCTCCACTTCATATTTTAGATACTGAAAATTATGATAATTTGGCTCCACATTCTACTGTACTTTAATCCAGACCTCTGCGCACCCTTAATTCTGTCATAAGAGGCACTGAATCTTCTCCCTCTTGTTTGAAGGTTTTGTACAAAATGCACCCTGATTTCACCTCCCTCAAATCTTCAAATGTTTTGTTAGCTGCAAAGCAGCAGCCTTTTGGGGATAATATAGAGGATATCCATGCATTGATGGACAATTATAAGGAAGTGGTTCTGCCTCAATAAAATGAAGCTTCACTTATCCAGGTTTTGGATTAGAGCAAATTAACCTTACCTGTAGCAAATGAAAGCCAAGGCTGAGGCATTCTCAAAGTGTTTGAACTTTCTGTGGTGGTGGTGGCAATCTTTGTGAGGCTACCTATACAGAGGAAGGTCAAGAAACTAGGCCTGGTTTGAAGAGATTTATGACTGCTACTCATATTGTTTTATCCCCAGAAGTATGATTGCATTATTTGTACAAGTAGGAAGATGGTTCCATCAACTCTAGGATATTTTTCTCAATGTTAGGAATTGTTGCAAAAAATATTTCTTAATTCCATTTCAGGCCCTCAGTGTTGTTATATCCGACAAAGGTGTAGATAAACGAGTTCTTGACAGAATATTTAATTCTGGCTGACTGGCAGGAGTGGGCCATGGTCATTACAAGTCTACTCCCAGAAAATCCATCGATGAATCCAGTCAATTTTACTCAACAGCAGATGTGCTTTCTCTTTTACCAACTATTCTCAAGAAATGGAAATTGGTTCCAGGGAGCTCTCTATTATGCTAGTCTCTTCAGTCTTTAAAATCTTAAGAAAGGTGATGTATTTCTCCATATGCCAGCTGAAAGAAATCATATAAGTCTACTGAAACATCAGTTAAGATATATTATCCTTCAACTCTGTGAAGACTGAATGTGTAAGGGACAAAGCAATTGCCCTTTCCTCAAGCAGAAAGGGATATAAAGACAACCACTAAGACCTTTCTTGGTAATCAAAGGAGATGAAAATGACAACTACCTATGTTGCAGCTTTATCCAAAGGGGCTTGACCTTAGATATCTTGGTCACAATGAAAGGAGATTGGAGTGGACCTTTGAGTAGTAATGAACCTGAATAGGGGTTGTTGATTTTCATTTCTGGAGACACACCCCTTATAGGTCTTAGAGCCAATTCAGTTTCTGTCATATGCAAGAATAATAGCAAAGTTCCTCACACTGGGCAATAAATTAGGCCTTATGGTAGAGGAAGGCAGGGAAGAACGACCCTGAAGAGGGGACATTTAGTTTCATTTCTGGAGCCAAGCCCCTCATAGGCCATAGAGCCAATTCAGTTTCACTCATATGCAATGGTAGTGGCAAATGTCTTCACACTGGAGAACAAATTATGGCTTAGGATAGAGGAGGCTATGGAAGAAGTGATGGGAAATTTGAGAGAGTTTTATGTCATATTCTTAATATGACATAAGAAGGATAGAGACCCATCATAAACCTTTTTGATGGAAACTGTATCCTTGGATTACTACTTCATGAAAGAACAACTTGCTGGCCTCATGTCTAGATTTCATGGAAGAAATACTTCTGGTTCATGAGGTAGGACAAGGTGTTTCAGTTCATGGGATCTTGGTTTGGTTTTATAATAGCCTTGCAAGCTATAGTGCAAATCTTAGCCCCATTTGCTATCTGTCCTTTCAAGTTAGGCATCATGTTTGAACATTGTCTTTTAAAAATTAGATGATGACATCTTTGTTTAAAAGTTTGTGGATGGTGCATTATATTGTATGATTCTCTTAGCTCTTTAATGTTATTGTTGATGTTTCAACTAAAGCTGATCCATTTTACCATGTTTCAAATGGCAGGCTCACATGCTAGCTCAGCCACATGCTAATCAGGGGTTAATGTTAGCTGGAAAATGTTGGGGTTGCCCAAATTATTATTATTATTATTATTATTATTTGCTAAGCTACAACCCTAGCTGGAAAAGCAAAATGCTATAAGCCCAGGGGCCCCAACAGGGCAAATAGCCCAGTAAGGAAAGGAAAGAAGGAAAAATAAAATATTTTAAAGAAGAGTAACATTAAAATAAATATTTCCTATATAAACTATGAAAACTTTAACAAAACAAGAGGAAGAGAAATTAAATAGAATAGTGTGCCTGATTGTACCCTCAAGCAAGAGAACTCTAACCCAAGACAGTGGAAGACGATGGTACAGAGGCTATGGCACTACCCAAGACTAGAGAACAATGGTTTGATTTTGGAGTGTCCTTCTCCTAGAAGAGCTGCTTACCATAGCTAAAGAGTCTCTTCTACCCTTACTAAGAGGAAAGTAGCCACAGAACAAATACAGTGCAGTAGTTAACCCCTTGAGCGAAGAAGAATTGTTTAGTAACCTCAGTGTTGTCAGGTGTGTGAGGACAGAGGAGAATCTGTTAAGAATAGGCCAGACTATTCGGCGTATGTGTAGGCAAAGAGAAAGAACCGTAACCAAAGAGAAGGATCCAACGTAGTACTGTCTGGCCAGTCAAAGGACCCCATAACTCTCTGGCGGTAGTATTTCAACGGGCGGCTGGTGCCTTGGCCAACCTACTACCTCATAAGGCAGTCATGTTTTCAACAACACTGAAAAAGAAATAAAGGAGTTTTATTCTCCTCTTACATATCCCATAACAGAAGGCGGATGTCGTTTTACATACTAGACAAATCTAGGTCTTTACACATTCCCATCATTTGCCTTGATTTAACAGTTGAAACATGCTCAGGCTCCATTCAATCATCAAAGTGACTAATAGAACCATTCTGGTCACAAGGGGAATGGTCCGTAGATCTGGCTTCTGTTGTCAAATTGGCAAAGAAGGTTGCCTTACAAACCTATGTGGTCAGACAACCCATTCCAAGGTGATTCATCGAAACCCATCTGTGCTCCATCTAACCACTTGTAGATTATACATTCCACTATCTGAACTTAAGGCCTTTGCAGCCCTCTAGATTGCCTTTAATAGTTTGTTAAAGATAGCATATCAAGCTGTTAGTTAACAGCTTTGATTAGAAATTAGAAACTATATAATTTTACGTTTAATAATAGCTATTAGTATTGTTTGCGTTTAATTCAGGGTGAAGACAGGCAACACTAGGCCGGACCATTTGAGTTCCGAGGTAGTGGGTGATCATATGCAACCTTTCTTATACCTTTAATATGGTGTAAATATTTAATAAAGATTAATTCAGTATAACTTTAGGAAGCTAAATATTTGTGTTTTGATTGGTGATGAGCCCAGCTCAATTGGAATCTTAACCTTGTGTATTTTTCGTGGCTACTAGATGTGCTAACATAAGTCTTCTGAATGAGATCATTTCCTAGATTGGCATAAATTACTATATGGAGAGACATTCTTTAAATCTTTTTCTTATTCTTTGTCTGCATCTTTTCCCACTTCTATGTGGGGTCGATGTTTCTGGCCAGTGTTCTCCATCTACCTCTGTCCCACACTTCATCACCGGTTAATCCCTTTGATCGAAAGTCATCCTTGATATAGTCCATCCACCGTCGCTTTGGTTTCCCTCTCCTTCTTGTTCCCTGTACCTCCATTTCCATCACTCTCCTCCCAATATACTGTTCATCTCCTCTCATGACATGACCATACCACCTCAGTCTACTTTCTTGGATCTTATCTGATAGTTCTCTAACTCCTGTGGTACCCTTAATTACCTCATTCCGTATCTTATCTCTTCTTGTCACCCCACACATCCGTCTCAACATTCTCATCTCTGCCACATCCAGTTTCTTCTCTTCTGTCTTCTTTATTGTCCATGTCTCCGCTCCATACATCATTGCTGGTCTCACAACTGTCCTGTGTACTTTACCTTTGAACTTAACCCCTATTTTCCTGTCGCTTAGTACTCCACGCACTTTTTTTCCAATTCTTCCATCCTGCTTGTATTCTATGGTTTATTTCTGCCCCCAGATCACCATCCTTTGCAACTGTTGATCCTAAATACTTGAAATTTTCAACTCTTTTTCAATCTCTCTCCTTGTAAACTAACTTCCCAATTTTCCCCATTTTTCAATCTCAAATACTCTGTATTTTTCCTGCTGATCTTCAATTTTCCACTTCTCTTCTCCACTCCTCCGGTTTCTTTTCTATTACCTCTCGCGTAGTGCTACACAGTATTAACATAATCACCAAAAAGCATACCCCAAGGAGACTGATCTCTAATACCTTGTGTTACTACATCCATGACCAGATCAAATAGGTAAGGGCTCGATGTAGTCCCACATTTACTGGGAAACTTTCTGTTATGCCTATACTGCTCTTAACATTTGCTTCTTTAAATGTGCACTTAAATTACCGATTTTTAAATACTTTATGTAACTTCCCTGGTAGGTACATATATATAGCTTAAATCTCGTGTTTCGAAGCGGCACGACAGAAAATTCAAATTCATGGCGATCGCCGCCATGACAGTAGGTGGTCATACATGAGTGCCATCCATCTCTCATAGGTTATCAGAACCATTCCCAACATTCTTCGGAAACTCTCTGTCGTTGATCGTCAACACCTCGGGAATTCGTTTCGTGGATATATTACTTTATTCTACAATTTGGTGAAGTACCTTTTATCTGATTATTGTTAATGACTTTCACTGCCTTTCAACTATCGAAAATATTGTATAGGATAGTTTTTTACTGGTCCAACTTGGACGGTTTAATTTAACTTGATTTTCAAGATGGCTCTTCTGTTGTTAAATTTTGTGTGTAGTGCTAGACCGGCTTTTGAGCTGCTCTTACTTCCCGCACTGTATTTAGCAGGGAGCATGTATGTATTTGTTTTCTTTCTATGTTCGTACTTTGAGGATCAAAGATTTTTCCCCCTACTTTATTAACTAACGAACAACTCTTAAAGTTATAATGGAAGGAAAGACATTTCTACATTAAAACCTTATGGCGTCACTATTTTGTGACGTAACTCTTAGCAGAGCGAAATCTGATTACCTTGAAGGAATTCAGTCCACCTTCGTGATGACATCACAAACCTGTGATGTAATCTTCTTAGTATGACTTGCATTATGTGAATTATTTTCTTTTCTTGCAAGAAATTTTTAAAATACTATATTAGCTTACTAAGCATAAGTATGTTTATAATGTAGGGAAATATATTATTTTCAAGTATATATTTGTACTATTAGTATATTGCCTTTAGTCAATTTTCGATTTAGAGATTTCTCGAGCATACAGTCATTTTACGCTCGTAGTTCAGTACTTCTAAGGGAGATGTCAGATAATAAACAATCGTTTTTGTTTCACATTACTTGTATCGTTATTTATTATTTCGCTTTTGAGAATACTAATATTATTCATATATCCTATTTTATTTTCTTTCTGTCCCTTGGCGAAAGAGGATAATCTCTCGCGACGGGCAGGTCTATTATGATCTACTGTACTGTATTGTGAAATAGTTTAAAGTACTAGTGTTCAATGGCACATAAAATGACGCAATGCAGTCAATCTACGATACGTAATACTCTTGACAATCGTTTTTTGTTTTCACAATTACTTGTATCGTTATTTTATATTTCTATTTTGAAAATACTAAAAAGAATCATATATCCTATTGTATTTTCTTTCTAGCCCTTGACGAAAAAGTATAATCTCTCGCAATGGGAAGGTCTATTAAGATCTATTGTGAAATAATTAAAAGTGCTAGTGTTCAATGTCAGTGCAGTGGAGGGTGCGTCTGTTCGTGTCCGTCATAATCCCCAATCCCTGGGAGAAGGAA
This sequence comes from Palaemon carinicauda, assembly GCF_036898095.1. Lineage (NCBI taxonomy): Eukaryota > Metazoa > Arthropoda > Malacostraca > Decapoda > Palaemonidae > Palaemon > Palaemon carinicauda. The sequence goes on from NC_090726.1 coordinate 193,151,128, forward strand.
TGTCGAAAGGACGAAGGATATGGCAGACCTTGATCAGCGAACGGATGTCCCCCCGAGCGATCATGTTGACGATCCCGAGATCGCTCCCCGTCGCCACAGAAAAGGCGAGGTTAAAATGTCTGCGTCTTCGTCAGACGACGCAAAACCGTGACGTGGTTGGCGCCAACCACTACGTTCAAGTTGACGATCCCTCACAACGATCGATACACGGTTCAGATCGCGCGTGTGCGCGGGAAGTATCGACAGTTGACGATACCTCGCAGCGATCAGTACATCGTTCAGCTAGCGCACACGGCGCTCATCATGTATCTGATTTGTCTGAATTAAAGAGGTCGATTTCGTCTCTGTTTGACGCTTACTATTTTCTGGCAGAAAAATCGCGTCTAAAAGAAACTAAGGAGCAATAGACCAAGCAAACGGTCTTCCGATATTATCGGACAGCGTATTTCTCCGATGCTAAGCAACACTCCCTCGCAGCGATCAGCTCGCGTTGCGGCAAGCGACAAGATGGACGCATACGGCAGGTCACAGCAATCTGAACAGTCTGGAAGCTCACGGCAACCTGGACGCATGCGGCAGTCTGGACATATGCTGGACGCATGCAGTCAGGTTTTGTCCCCACGTCACTATAGACAAGCAGTTGTCTCGCCTTCGCGATCTGTGGAATGCGCGACTATGGCTCATGCGAGACGCATGTGACATGCTGATAGCTCACGGCAATCTGGACACATGCAGCAGTCTGGAAACTGACGGCAAACTGGACGCATGTCTCAGTCTGGACATATGCTGGACGCATGCAGTCAGGTTTTGTCCCCACGTTACTATAGATAAACAGTTGTCTCTTCTTCACGATTGACTGGACGGGATACTAACGATTCCTCACGGCATTCGGAACGCATGTAGTAGAATGATACCTTTCATGGAAACATACAACAGTCTCAATCTGGACCCATGATGGACTCATATAGTCGGGACTTGTCCTCGCAACAGGATAGACAAGTTTTTTATCTCTCCTTCGGGATTTTCTGAACGCACAACTAACGCTCCCTCGCGTCACACTGTTGACATACAACATGCTGAACGCATGCTGGACGCACGCGATCAAGATTTTCTCTCGCATGGGTTTACAGATGTTGATGCTTCCTTACAGCATGATGATCTTATGCTGGAAGCACTGGAACCTGTCTCTCCCTCGAAGCTTACAGTACATAAACGTGATGCTTCTTCGCAATTGGATGATATCCTTCACGAGATTTCTTCAGGACAAGATGAATTATTTTTGGAAGGCAATAATCGACAGGATGACGCGGTTTTGTCTCCTACCCATTCGAAGATGTTCCATTAGCCGAATTATAAGACGAATCTCAAGATTCACTGCAGACAGCTAACTTAAAAAGAAAGAAAAAAAAAAAAACTTCTGACAGTGTTAACATCTCTGTATCCAGAAGACTTTTCTCAACCTAAGCATGCCCTCTCAGTTTTTGAAGGGCAGACCCCGAAAAACATCCTCCTTCAAGAAGATGGTCCTGGCTAGATCGGTTAAGAGAGCTTTCTCAACTCTCAACCAATGGACGTCCAAGAGAAAGGATCTAGGGTAGACCTCCTTTTTCTTTTCCTCAAACTTGACTGGCTTCCAGATCTAGTGTGTGGTATTTGTCTGGGGGAAGTTCTCCGTTTGGGAGTTCCTGCCTCCTCCCAGGGAGACTTCTCCTGACTTGTTGACTCCTCACATAGCTCAGACATGAGCAAGTCGAAGATTATGTGGTCCAATTCTGAAATGGACCATCTGCTGAAGGGAATTTTTTAGACAATAGAAGTTTTCAGCCTTATGGACTGTACTCTCGGAACTCTCACAGAAGCCACAGACCCTAAGAATGAGGCTCAGATGCATCTGATTGCCTGTCTGGATAAGGCCGGGAGGGATGGCTCCATCGAACTTTCAGCCCTTTTCACGACAGGAGTTCTTAAAAAGAGGACTGACTATATGTTGTTCCTTCTTATCTTCAGGTATGTCCCTTGTTCAGAGATCTGAACTTTTACTTGCTCCGATTGGGTAATCGTCTTTTCCCTCCGGACTTAGGGAAAGATTTGTCTACAGCTCTCTAGGACTGCTAAATAAGTCCTCCCAGCTAGCTTTTTATCAAGGATATAAAAGGAGGCTCTTCCCACTCGTCAGCTCTTTCGTGGGAGAGCCCCTTCAAGGGGAACTCAAAGGATTGCAGCTGGAGGTCAAGTTCGCAGATTCCCAAGACAACAAACCGAATCTAAAAGTGAGACATGCTATGCCTCCCATGTCATCGATACCCTTGGAGTTGACAACAGTCCATTCAGGAAACAAGGCAGCAGCTCTTCAAGAGCAAGTGAACCTTATGCTGTCAAAATCAGTCATAGAAATGGTAGAGGACACCTCCTCGGAGGGGTTTTTACAACATGCTTTTCCTAGTTCCGAAAAGCTTGGGGGGTATGAAAACCTGTTCTGGACGTCAGTCCATTGTACAAGTTCGTCAGCCAAGTAAAATTTGCCATGGAAACTTCAGTGTTGGTCCTTACAGGCAACAGACAGGGAGACTGGATAGTGTCTTTGGATCTGCAGGACGCGTATTTCCATATCTCGATACACCTGGACCAGTACCTGGACGACTGACCACTCAGAGCAGAATCACAAGTAAAGTGTTTGGAGGCTCTTCAAAGGATAATGCCCCTAACGCAACATTTAGCTCTGATGGTAACCTGGCCAAATCTTAACTAACACCCTCACAGAATTTCATTTTTCTGGGGATGATAATCGGTTCAGATCGCGCTCAAGGCACTCCGGAAATGTCACAAGGACTTTCCCCTGGTGGTCACTCGGCTACGGTTGACGATCCCTCGCAGCAATCGGCACACGGTTCAGTTCGCGCACATGGCACGCTTCAAGTGTCTGGTCTGTCTGAACTAGAGAGGTTGATTTCGTCCCTGTTTGACGCATACGATTCTCGACAGGGGTCTGTGGATAGAGTCTCAGAGGAAATGACACATAAATATCAAAGAGCTAGTGGCCATTCACCAAGCCCTGATTACTCACTTTATAGAAGGGGAGAAAAACGTCAGGACGGATCTGCTCAGCAGAAGAAGGCAAGTTCTTACTGCAGAGTGGACCCTACGTCACGAGGTGTGCAACACTCGATGGACCTCTTCGCATCACAAATGACATAGAGGTTGCTGGTATTTTGCTCTCCAGTACCAGACTAGGAAGCAGTCGCAGTGGACACTTTTCTAAAGAACTGGGAAGGTCTAAACGTGTACGCTTTTCCTCCATTCAAGATCCTGGACAGAGTCCTGAAAAGATTCAGGGATCCTCCCAACGTCCACATGACCATGATAGCTCCTTTTTGGCCCATGAGACATTAAGTTGCGGAGATGATGGAGTGGCTGGTAGATACCCCCAGATCATTACAACTATTAGGATTTACTAATCCGAGTGGGACATATTAGTGTGGTGCAGGAATAGACTTTCCTCTACCAATACCTCTATAGCCAATACAGTATAGCAGAGTTTTCTGTTGTACTGTATCTGCGTACAAAAGAGAAGCTAGCTGTGCCTACCATCAAGGGTTACTGCAGCATGCTAACCTCCGTCTTTCGTAACTGTCACATTAGCGTGTCAGGTAACAAGGATCTTTCAGATCTCATTAGATCTTTTGAGACGACTAAGAGGAAGGACAATCCAACCTCCTCGTGGAACCTGGATGTAGTCCTGGCCTTTTTAACCTTAAGTAGGTTTGTACCCTTGGACAAGGCGTCTTGGAAGTATCTTACCAAGAAGACTCTTTTCCTAATTACATTGGCTACAGTCAAAGGAATAGGAGAGTTAAAAGCCATCAGGAAGAAGGTGAGTTTTAATGGAGACAATGCAATTTGCTCCCTTCAGCTAGGCTTTCTTTTCAAAGACAAGATAGACAGCCTCTGATGCTCAGTTAAAAAGTCCTCTTTACCTTTATCAAAGAATACCATGACTTTTTTCATTAAGGATTTGACAAGAGAAACTCTCCAGGATTGTGAATAAGAAGTTTTCACAATCCTTAAGGTAAAACCACACGAGGTTAGAGCTGTAGAAATTTCTATGGCTTACAAACACAATAGGTCAATGAAGTCAATTTTGGAGCCTACTTTCAGGCGAGTAAATCAATCTTCACAGACTGCTATCTCAAAGATGTCCAGACCCAGTATGAGGATTGCTGTTCCCTGGGTCTGTACGTTACCTCCGGCATCGTAGTTGGAGAAGGGTCTACTGCCTCTTCCCGATAACTTGATATATACCCTTGCCTTTTTTCTTGTACTTGTGTTCACAGGTTGTCTGTGAAGGTTGTCGCAGCCTTCCGTCATTCTGGGATGCAAGTCAAGTTAGTTTTAATGTGTTCACAGGTTGTCTGTGAAGGTTGTCGCAGCCTTCCGTCAATCTGGGATGCAAATCAAATTAGTTTTAATGTGTTCACAGGTTGTCTGTGAAGGTTTTCGCAGCCTTCCATCAGTCCGGGATGCAACTCAAGCTAGTTTTAAAAAAAACAAAAAGAAAAGAAATTTTTTTTTTTTTGGAGTAGGTGGTCAGAATCAGTATCCTTGGCTATGCCAGGTTTGCAAGGGTGGTGGTCTAGCCACACTAAGGTCGAGGACCTTGTGGCAGCCCCAAGAGACTTTTACAGCCCCCTGAGTGGATCGCTGAGTCTCTTAAGGAATGCAGGCGAAATGAGGCAGTATCATTGTGAAGCCAGCTTCCTTATCAGGTTAGAACCAGATTGTTAGTACTACTATTTGTAGTTATTGGTAATTATACGAATTCCCAATGGGATGAGGTTTTCGACCCACCACCAATGGTGTGAATCAGCTATATATATGTAACTACCGGGGAAGTTACATATTTAAAAATGGTATTTTTATTATAAAATAAATTTTTAAATATACTTATCTGGTAGTTACATATATAAAAGGGCCCTCCCTCCTCCCCTCTGAAAACAGAGACATGGAATTTCTGAAGAATGTTGTGAATGGTTCTGATAACCTATGAGAGATGGTGCTCATGTATGACCACCTACTGTCATGGCGGCGATGGCCACGAATTTGAATTTTCTGTCGTGCCGCGTTGACACGCGAGATTTAAGCTATATATATGTAACTACCAGGTAAGTATATTTAAAAATTTATTTTATAATAAAAATACCATTTTTGCAGTTTTCATGATATATAGACAAATTACCAGATTTTGTCTTGAGTGCAAAAAAGTTTTCCATTTAGTTTAGCAAATGTAAACAAAGTAAAATATTTGAATAAAAGTCCTGTTTAATGTAGAGATCATTTTCCTTTTAATACATTCCTTGTATAGAACAATCAAGTGATTTTAATGGAGGTACCGTGGCCTCCAAGGACTTTCCTGTAAAAGCATAGAATAGGGAATCCAAAACAACATAATTACCAAAGATATATTTACTCCCCTACTCTAGGATCAGTGTATCAACATGCAAAGCATGGACTCAGCGTGTATAAGGGAGACCCTCGAGTTTAGGCACCATTGAGTTCAACAGACCACCTGAATTTGTCTGGCTATCGGTGATGCTTCATCACCGAGAACCATCATTACAGCTTGAGACAATGCTACCTGTGTACCAACTTGTACCCAGGCCATCTTTCAAACTCATGGAGACTACACAATATCTCCCCAAAAATAGGTTTTTCCATCATCAAAACCTCTTTTGTGTGGTCTCGAAGGACTAATGCTAGAGCAATAACTGAGTAGACTTATGCACCATTAAGACAACTGTATACAGTACAACCAAGCAAAAAATTTAAATATCTATAAATGAGAAGAAAAATTAAAAAGTAGGACACTCGCCTAATAAGGGAATTCCAGAGAAAGACGGTAGGTTTCATCATGCTTCAGCTGATGATCCTAGTTTATATAGTTCTTCCTCTCTCCAGTTTCCCTTCATAGGAGTCACAAATGAGCCAAGTACCATACATGGATGTTGCACTGCTTGGATTGGTTTCAGTAGTACTTAATGACCCTGTGCCCAGAGCAACCCAAAAAGCATTGGATGTCCTGAAATTACACATTGAAAAGAGCACTAGTGAAGAAGCAATTTTTCTCTGTTAGTTTTATGGATGGAGAGAAGATCAGCTTTTCTGATAAGAGAGGTCATTAGAATACAGATAGCCATTATTGAAAAGGACTAGTTGGTCTCGGTATTTTGTATCTCTGGTGGTATAATTGCAGCGTAGACACTGGACAGAGGTTACCATCTCCCGACTCTAGCAAATAGCCCCTAATGAAAGGGACTTTTTGGCTTCAGTATTTTGGATCCCTGGTGGTATAATTGCAACATAGACACTGGACAGGGGTTACCATCTCCCGGCTTTAGGGCTGTAATATAAAGCTGGTCCTGTCTGTGAAGAGGCTTTTGATTTTATTTCACTAAAAACAGGAGACCCAAGGTCAGGATTAGGAGACCATTGAACTCCTGATCTCTAAAAGTTTGCAAGCTCACGTAATCTGGCTCCTGAATCTAAAGCTATAAAAATACAGCTTTTTGTAGTAATTCTTAAAAAGAAATGGAGGCATTATCTAAACCTGCCAAAAACTCGTGCACCCTTTTCACGGACCAAATGCTATAGGGATTGGTGGACAGGGTCAATGTAATGCAAAAGACTGGAAAATCTTATAAAACATGTCGGAGTGTAAATCCATACCAAAAGCCCGCTTGAGAGGCTCTGAATGCCGTTTGACAAAATTGTTTGTTCTTAGAGATGTGGATAAAAAAAGAACCCAAGAAGTCTAGGGTTATCTGCCACGGCAACCTATTCCTCTGAAAGGCCATCTATGCCTTAGACACTGATTGGTATTGTTTAGTGAATGAGGGCGTCTTGCAGCTCATCAAGTATGTCATGCTGTGAGCTGAGAATTTCCGAATTTATATATGGATGAGAAAATGTAAGCGTGAAGGTTCTGAGTGAGAAAAGATGAAGTGAAGATAATCCGACTCCTTACTTTCTGATAAGCTGTGCCGACTGAAGTGGGTGTGACTTTGTTTCAGATGCTGGAGCTGTGTATACCTTAAGCTATTTGCCCAAAGTGAAGCTACTAGCATAGCAGTCCCTGAAGTCCTGAGGGATATTTGAACCCTCAAAATCAAACCCAAAGAGACCAGATAAAGCACTTATCATTTGTAAAAATCCAAATTGCTGGATACATTTGAAAAATGATTAGCCAGGGCATTGCTAACATCATTTGCTTCAGTTACATACTGGCCATTCACCTTCAACACTGGTGGTGGGTTGGGGGTGAATTTGCTAGCTATCTTTTTTACTTTCCTCCGCACAGAAGATGGTGGTGTTCTACTGTTAATGGAGGAAACAAAAGACATCCATGACTGGCGCCTTGCTTCTTTCATGGCACGACGGAACTGTGCTCTACATTTCTTGTACATAATTAAATTCTCATCAGTTCTGCGTCTACGCAATCGTGTTAGAGATCTTCTTGTGGCTCTGTGGAGGGCAGTTAGTTCTGAAGACCACCACGGGACTGGTCATCGTTTGAATAACCCTGTTGTTTTGGGAATTGAATTGACTCCTGCTGTATGGAGAGTTCCATTCAGTAAGTCTATGGCATCATCGATATTTTCAACTTGTCCTGCATCCCCCTCAATTTCGCTTAGCTCACGAAATTTATCCCAGTCCGCCTTGTCAAGATTCCATCGTGGCGATCCCTGTAAAGGTGGACCATTGTTGGTGTTTATAATGATTGGTGCATGATCACTAGTATGCCAATCATCTAATGTCCTACAATCGAAGTCGAGAAGGCAATTAGAGCTTACGATTGATAGGTCAATACATGACAAGGTACCTGTCTGGACATGAAAGTGTGTGGGCTCTCCTGTATTAAGGAGTCCCACATCTTCATTTTCCACAATTGATGATATGATATTTCCCCTCGTGTTTGCTAAAACATCACCCCACAAAGGATGTCTACCATTCAAATCTCCAAGTAAAAGAAAAGGTTGAGGGAGTTGTTGAATCACCTCCACTAAGTTATCATACAAAATGTTATCATTTGGAGGCAAGTACAGAGAACAAATTGTATATTTTTGCCCTATGTCAATCTGTACAACCACTGCCTGCAGAGGTGTACGAATAGACAGAGAAACTTGGGGAACATCTCGACGAACGTATATGAGACTTCCGCCATGGCTCCCCACTTGGTGATCATATGGTGTCCTATAACTAATATATTCGCGAGGACAAGGGGGTATTATGACCAAGTTTGCTCTCCTGTAGACAAATAATTATGGGGGAATGTTCATGAATAAGGAGCTTAAGTTCTTCATATTTGGCCCTTAAACCCTGACAATTCCATTGCAAAATGGAGGAAAAAACTATGGTTTATAATTTGGTAGTCTTTCCATTAGCAGTTTTTGATCTAACACTATTTTTAGGTGGTTTTATTAAAGAGGGTCTTGATAGATTGGGTTTAGCATTTATGATTTTCTTTTTGTCTTTTTGATCTGATTGTTGAGGAGGTTGGTGGACCTCCACTTGAATTTCCGATTTATTTAAATTGACTTCCAGATCAGAAATATCAACAGACAAATCATCATATTTATTTGACGACGTAATTTTGATATTTCTTATGGAAGGGGGCGAGAGAGATGGAGGTCTCTCTCTTTTCCGATTAGTAGGTTTTGAGCTACCAGGTTTTTGCACCTTCCCCAATACAGGTGCACCTGGTAACTTGGTGTCAGCTGGCATCTCCATCAAATCAGGCAAGGACATGGCCTGGGAGAGGTTAGTACTATTGTTGGTAATGGGGGACGAAGGCTGTACAGAAATGGGCAATGACCCATTTTTAATACGCTGTGGCAGAGCCTCAGAAGGCAATATGATTACCTTGTCATGCAGTACTTTATTATCAGAGGTTGTATTTCTTTTCTTAGGATTACTGGCAGTGCTAGGTGGGGTTGCTGTCTCCTGTGGTAAACTTACCTTTGATTTTAAGGCCTTTGCATAGCTGGTTGATTTATTCAACAGTCTTTTTGCATGTCCCACACTTATGTGTTCTAAACTTGATTTGTTTAGGGCAGCTTCCTCCAACTTATACAGTTCGCATCTCCTATCAGTTGATTTATGATTCAAATTGCAGTACACCTGGCCTCAAGTGTACATTCTCCATGATAAGTTTTGGAGCAAATACCACACATTTTTCCATTTTTGCAAACTTTGGATGGGTGTCCAAATTTAAAACAATTAAAACATTGCAGGGGCTTTTGTTTGAAAGGCCGAACTTTAATCCTTTCATTTTCAATAAAAATATGGAAAGGTACATCAGCATCCTGGAAAGTAAGTATAATTATTGAAGTTCCAGGAATCTTATGCACTTTCCATACATTTAATGGACACATAGAAAGTATCTCCTCCTCTGTAAATTCGTACAGGTCCTTATTAAAGACCACTCCCCTTCCATAACTAAAATATAGATGAGGTTTCATTTCCAATGTAATTTCATCACTGCCTGTCTGTAAGTTAGACAGTATTGCAGACCGAGTCGAAGATTTGGCATGGATGAGATAACTATTCTTCCCAAAACGGGATATATCTCCAGGTGCTATGGTTCCTACTTTTTTTTTTGATAAACTTACATATCTTAAAATAATTTCCTATTATCCCTTTAGGTTCAGCTAAGAGCCACATTGGTGGTTTGGGTTTTCTCTGTGAAGGCATGGGTACATTTCTATCTTTTTCAAACCAAGCAGCAGGTTTGTACACATCCAATTCCTTTGGGACCTTATCACAAAGAGCTCCCATGATGTTCAATTCGTTAATTTTGATACAGTACTACTAATATTACTTATGGCATTAAACGCTTCATCATGACTTTCAAAAGATATCCAAGAGTCCCATTTTTCATCTCCAAGTCTCATCCTTATTTCCTTTATCAATCCATAGCACTCAAATGCTCTATATATATCATCATAATTTGTCTCTAATGGGATTTGGGAAACATGAAGGAATCGTAGTTTCCCTGTGTTACCCAAATTGCTAGATTTTTTAACATCAGTAGAGTGGTCCTTTTTAGTTCGAAGGTCGTCAACAGAATTTTCCTTAATTACAGTAGCAGAAGTCGTCAACAGTGCCGGGGGGGAGTCAGCAAATCCAGGGGATGGGGAGTCAGCATTTGAAGGGTCCATATTTAAGGGTGGGATTTTCATGTTTTTTGTTGTTGTTTTGTTGGGGTACCTGCTTGAGAATTATAAGAAAGTATCATACGTTGGAAAGGAAATTTGTATTCTCCACTATCGGCACAATGAGAGTATACTTCCCAGATGGTCCACTCCATACCCTACCCGAAGGATAGCATCAAAACAGATATAGAGGCACAGGTGTAAGCTAAACCCGCCTGTTAGGACTGAGACCAAGGTAATATGGAATCATCCTCCCCATATCTGTAATGATGGGCTTCCGGCCAAAAGCCAAGAGTCCCACCTCAAGGATTGGATCTCCCTGGATTCCGATGACCCAACCCTTGAGAGTAGTTCCGCCAAAAAGGTCCAAACCATCTTTGGAATGGCTGAGATCATCCAATACTCTCATATATAGCTTTGAATGCGAATACCTCCCAACCGTGATCCCTTCTCCCATTCATCTAAGCAGGCAGTAATAACGAATGTGGAAATATCCACTCCATTTAAATAAAATAGAAAAAAAAATAGATAAATAAATAAATGAACAAATATAATAAATAAATATATATATATGCATACATCTACATATATATATAACTAAGAAAAATAATAATCATAGAGATAGGACAGCAAGATGAAAGAAAGTTGATCAAATTAGGAGAAGGTCGAAGTAATATTAAGCAGAAGAAAAAGAAGAAAGAGAGAAATTTAGATTCGAACTGGGGGAGCAATTTCCCGAAGTTCGAGAGCCCTCTTGCCCGTCACCAAGATTCAGCACGGGAATGAAATGCCGTGCTGAAGCTCAATGACTTCATCAAGGCATTCTCTCATTAAGAGGGTCCTCGCCTTGACCTTCTCTAAATCGCATCCAGCCGAACTTGGCTTTGACAAAATTCTGTAAAGCCTCCTATGTAGAGTTACAGATTTACATGTTATTGGCAAAGGGGTCACCAGTGATCCTCCTACAGTTCCCCACTTCCAAGAAGGACATGACTGACATTAGGTTAAATAGTATATTGAGCACTAAATTCTGCTGTCCTAAGATGGTCAGGAACCAAAGGAAAACATTCACCCAATTGATTAGTGTTTACGTAAGCAAACCATTTCTTACAGAGAAGACTTCATAAAAACCTTTAATTTTTGTGAATCCCTCAAACTCTTTCAGATATACCCCCAAAAAGGGAATGCATTCTTTGGGCAGGGTAAAGTCTCCTTTTAGCTACATATGCCCCATTGATTCAGACACCGTCCTTACCAATTGGGTAAAAAAAGGAGCATTTACGCCTGGCACTGTCATTCAGACCACTGAAGCATCCAGCAAACTGTGGTCAAGAAGGAAACCTCCAGCCTCTGATACTACCTCTGCCAAAGTGTATAGGGTAGGCTTGTATGGTATTAGGATAAGGTCTTTTGGAGTTAGCTGGGGACATATTTTAAATGATGGATCTTAAACCTCCATCGTGATTCAGGAAATGCATAAAATATTCAACTCAGGCCAGAAGGCACATCCATCACAGCATCGCGAAGGGTTTTCTTCTAGATTCCCCTTGTCTATATCCACCAAAAAAGCCATCTCTGCTGACTCTCCCCTGCCTCTGAACCCGGAAGATTCGGATCAGGTGGTAAAGCCCCCATTGGAGCTTCTCCATGAGCTTTTTAGCCTGAAGGTCTACCTACCACCGGGTCTGCTGGTTAGGACGGAAAGGAAGCAGACGGAAGGCAGAAATTCACTGGAATTATAGTGCCTTGAGTAGGCTCATTATAAAAGGAGTAGATTGAAGCCTCAAATATCTTTGCGATAACTGCAGGGGACGCAAGTTGCCCAGCCCAGTTCCAGGCAGCCTAGTAACCTGCCTAGTGGAAACCTGGGTCAGGGCCGATCTAGTGGGCATCCTCCCAGAGAAGACCGAAGTCTCCTCTGAGGACCCCTGAAGTAAACCCACCTCTTCATCAGGATTTGAATTGTCCTACGACCCAAAATCTACAACGTGAAAGAAGGCGTGGATCACCACAACCCCTTTCTCAAAACCCTTTGCTACCAATCTAATACTGTACTGTACTGCTGGGCAGATGAGATCGCCGAGTTCTTTACTTGGTAAATACTCAACAAAACTGGCGATGGTAGTAAAACGTTTCACACATGGAAAGGAGAAAAGTGGCACTCTCTCTCAAGTGGATTATTACTCTATGCAGAATTGATCTACTGTAAGCAGATGGGACAGTTCATAGGGTCCAGGAAGCAAAACAGTTGATGTAATAGCAACATTACTCGTGATCCCGCTTTTCACATCCATCCCAAGTACATTTTACCTTGATTTCATTTCTCTTTAAAGAAAATTTTTTAATAAAAAACCTCAATTATTTCAATTTTACAGTATTAAGGAACCTTCTACATCATTCCAAATAAGAAGAAACAATTCTACTAGTTGCTTAACTATGCTTTTACTGAAGCATTTATATATGTACAAAAGATGCTTGGAAATAGGCATCAAGGGGATGGATTTGGAGATGCTGATGGTCCTGTTAAGTTAGCAACCACAATGGCCTCTGACGGGGGATCATCAATATCTTAGGGTTTAATGAGCTCAGGGTCATCAGCACCTATCTTAAACACGGATGCATCCAGGTCTGGAAGAGGAGATCTAGCATTAATTTATTCTACATGGGCCATGAGGAAGGAGATTCAAAGGTTGTTATTAGTGATGGAGAAGGAGGGGGCATATTAAGAAGGAAAAGTTCTTTAAACAGTTTCCCTAAGTGTAATTCTGCAAAACCTCAGAGCTGTTGAAATGAGGTATCTCTTTACAAGCTTATCCACAGTTTTACTTACCTTATATAATGAAAAGGAAGTGTGTTAAAAGTCAGGCTTTAGGTAGGGAGAGACCTTAAAAGTAAAGAGAAAATTACAACATTTCCTATAACCTGACAATTTTATGAAGGATATTACTAGGTTATGGTTTTTAGTGGAAATAATAATCTTTAAAATAATGTGCTGATACACAACTACCCTTTGTTTAATTTTAGATTGTTGTCTAATAGAAAATTAATTTTCTTTTATTCATATGCAATTTGAGATTCACTTCACTTGATAACTCTGATAATGTTGTTTATCAACAATAAAGAATTTTAATGAAAGACGTGGTAACTCAATGTGCAACTTCTTTATTACAGACTTTAATCAATCTACAAGAAGATTTTTCCTTGGTGACCCAGCTCTTTGCTATTCAGGATCATGTGAATTCTTTCTCTTTTGTTGGTTAAGTGGCGGCCTTATTGATGGCGGATGTGGAGGATTTCTTTTTGCTTGTTGCACAAGACAAAACCAAAGAGGACAGAGAGGACACGAAAGTTATCGAGACGACAGCTCGGGTGTCATCCCTGTTGATTATGGACCTGTTCGGAATGATAATGGTAAGTGCATATTGATTGTTCAAGAGATTTTATTACTAATTGGTACATTTTTAATTACCTTATCCCTGACTCTCCTTTAGTGAATTTTACAAGAATTTTTTTAAAGCAATTTCATGTTTCTTAAATATAAATACTTTTTTCTTTAACTAAAGTCAATAATGAAATGGCAATCTTGCTCTTACAAGAAAAAAAAAGAAAGATAGTAAGCCATTCACTCTCATCCTCCTTTTTCTGTTTGAATCTTTGTATTCAAATAAATTCATCTTTGTCCAATATGAGGGGAAGGAGTATTAATTTCTTTGTATGATAACGATCTCTATCTATGGCACAAACCTTAATTAAAAAATGGTGTTCTTACTGAATATAAACCCAAGAGTTACTTGAGCTGAATATCTACTAAAAAGGTAAGGCAAATAAAGTAGAGAACTATACAATGGATAGTATATTAAGCAAGAATAATGCTATACATGTCTGTGGTGTAGAATGTTTGAAGATAGAGTATCAATCCCATTTGAGGTTGTCATTTAGTCACTGCTAGCTTACTTAGTGTTCTGTATTTGTCAAATAATTCAGAAAAATTGGTGCATGATTTTCTCTTATAGAAGAGGAAGCAGGATGAGAACTAGCATGTATAACAAATTGCCGAATTAATAATGACCAAGTGTAACTTTAAGCCTAATCCTTTGCACTAAAACATAATATTTCATACTACGCATTACAAAACACGCATATTTCCATTTACACCACCAGTAATTTTCATGGCTGTGTATAATCTTCTGAAAGGGATAGTTGTTCCGTAACCGAAATACAAACCACGCTATTTACATAGAGGTTTACTTTCGGCATAGCTGAAATGACGAGCCATTAGATTTTAACGAGGGTTAAACTACCCCCGCGCTAGTTAGCACGGGGTTAGGGGAGGGGTAGCTAGCTACCCCCCCTCCCCCACACACTGGTGAGCTGCTTCACTTCACTTTTGGCTCGGACGATGTACAGACATGTCTGTCTCATCCTCGCATTTTTGACAGCCTTAATCTGTTTTTCTTTTTCTTACAGTTGTGTGTTTGAAGTTGGCCTCTACCTTTTCTTCCCATTATGCGGAAGTGCCCTGGACTCCCCGACCGCCACTGTGGAACATTCATGTCGGCGGTCGATACAGACCCTCACACCCTTTGCCCGCAGTGTCGAGGTCAACGGTGTGAAAGTGATAATGTTTGTATGGAATGTAGGGAGTGGCATACCTCCCAGTGGGAGAGGTTTGCCCGGCGGCGTAAGAAGAGTTCTAAGCGAGACCGTTCTCCCTCAGGGACTACCTTGGGGAAGGAAGGCTCCAAGGACTCTTCTTCCATTGCCCGAACCTCCTCCGAAGCTCCCACTCGTTCTGTCTCACGCGAGAGCCGCCGAGTAGTAGCGTAGGTCCTTCTTTTGTTTCCCAATCTCGGGGTTCGGAAGAGGGTGTTGCCTCCCATAGCGAGGCAGCTCCCCCTCCTCCTCCGGGGGAGGACATTATTGATTTTGTTGATTATGATCAGACTGTATCTAACAATGATCTTTTCCAGCTTTGGGCTTCCTTGGGGCTTAAGGGCTCGCCCTCCAAGGAAGCCCTGTTTGATCTGATCCAGTTGGGGGCAGCTGTCCAACAGTCGCCGGTAATACCAGAGGTAGACCCTCTGGCTATTGTCGACGTTGTTGTGGCAGTGGCGTCCGACGGGTCGGGTCAAACCCCAGCTGCTGCTGTTGCGGATGTTGCTGAAGGCTCAGGTTCCCCCTCCGAACATCCTTCGAGGGGAAAGCTGGGTCCAACGGTCTCTCCTGCGGGTGTTCCTCCCCCTCGGGGAAGTGCACTAACTGAGACTCCTCTTCGGAGGACCGACGACGGTGATACCCTGCCTCGAGGTCGTCTTCGCCGTAAGGCTCGCCCTCCTCTTCGCCGCCGAGGCCTTCCTTCTCCTTACAAGGGAGTTAAGAGGCGCCTTCTCTTCGGGTCTTCATCTTCGTCGTCCCCTGCAAAGGATTCTTCTCGTCGGGAGCAGACCGTGGCTGTGACATCACTGGACCTCTCCGCAGATCGTTCGCGATCTCCTGCGCCTGCCAGATCCTCCTTGTTAACTCAAGCACCGGTCCCTTCGAGGCAGAAGGGCTTATCCCACAATGTGGGTAATTCCCTTCCGCACCAGGTTTCACCTGTGCGCCCTTCAGTAGCGCGTAAGCGCCACCGCTCTTCTGATTGCCAGCGCCCTCCTGCTCGCCAGCGCTCTCCTGCTCGCCAGCGCTCTTCTGCGCGCAAGCTCTCCCCTACTGAAGAGTCACCTGACTCTTCTCACCAGCGCTCTCCTGATTGCCAGCGATCTCCTGATTGCCAGCGCTCTCCTGCTCGCCAGCGTTCTCCTGCTCGCCAGCGCTCTCCTGCTCGCCAGTGCTCTCCTGCTCACCAGTGCTCTCCTGTGCGCAAGCACTCTCCTGTGGATGAGTCAACAGACTCTTCTCGCCAGCGCTCTCCTGATCGCCAGCGCTCTCCTGATCGCCAGCGCTCTCCTGATCTCCAGCGCTCTCCTGCTCGCCAGCGCTCTCCTGATCTCCAGCGCTCTCCTGCTCGCCAGCGTTAACCTGCTCGCCTGTCCCTGCTGCACGCACTGCACGTCAACAGTCTCCTGAGCGCCGTCAACCTCCTGCTCGTCAGCGCACTATCGCTCGCCATGCGCGTCAACAGTCTCCTGAGCGCCATCAACCTCCTGCTCGTCAGCGCATTATCGCGCGCCATGCCCGCCAACGTTCGCCCACGCGTCCACAACCTTCGGGTCTAGGCACAGGCAAGAACATTGATCCTTTGCCTTGCCAGCGTTCCCCTGTGCGTCGACCGCCGCCTGCGCACCACCGTGCGTTTTCTCCTGTGCGCACTTCTGAAGTGCATGCGCGCCCGCGCGTCCACGAGTCGACTCCTGAGCCCGCCCACGAGCGTTCACCCTCGAGCACATCAGCTCCCCCTGGCCCTGCGCCCCAGTTGGCAACTTCTCTCCGCGCTACTGCGCGCCATCCTACGCGTCAGCGATCTCCTACGCTCCAGCGTTCTCCTACGCACCAGCGCGATCCTTCGCCTGTGCGCGAACGCTCGCCAACGTGCCCACGCGTCTGATCGCCACAGGTCACCGACTCGCCCACACGCTAACTCCCCTGTGCGCAGTCGGTCGCTTACTCACCCGACGCGTCATTGTTCGCCAACGCGTCATTGTTCGCCAACGCGCCATCGTTCGCCAACGCGCCATCGCTCACCAACGCGCCATCGCTCGCCAACGCGCTTACACTCGCCTATGCTCCACCGATCGCCTACGCGCCATCGCTCTCCTGATCGCCAGCGATCGTCCGGGAACTCGCGCACACCCTCACCTGAGCATCCACGCTTACCTTCGTCAGCGCGCTCACGCGCGCCCGTGCCCTCATTTCCGCGCGCCCGCGCGCGACCCAGCGGTTTTGCCATCGCCCAAGCGCCAGCGCGACCCCCAACGCGATTCCCGCTGGGTTTCGCAGTGCGCCCAACCTTGCGAGTTGCCGGGGCCGCGTGCTTCCAGATCGTCCTCGCGATCGCCATCTCGTAAGCGCCGAGCACGCGTTCAGGAGCAGGAAAATTCATCGGAGAGGTCCAGGCAACATTCTTCTTCCCTTTCTTCATTTCAGGCAGGCCCAGTAGTATCCACTCCTAAGGATCAGCCGATCCCCTTCCCTCCAGCGGGAATCGCTGACACTGCGTCAGTCAGCCGCCAGCCTTGGTTTGGTTCCCTGATGAAAGAGGTCGTGCAGGCTATGAAGCCAGCCCTCGCTGATCTGGGACTAAAACCAAAGGCTCTCTCGCCCCCGCTGAAGAAAAGGAGAGGAGTGGATTTCGCGGTAACTGGTTCCCAAGAGGTCCGTCGGGAAGGCCCCTTCCCCTTTGCAGGCGTTTTCTCCTCCTGCGGACGAACCTTTCCCGTCCTCAGGAGAATCCAGCGAGGTGAGGCACTCTCCCACGGCACCAATGGGAGGAACCCCACCTCAAGGAAGAGAAACGTCTCACGTAGGAGGGACCTTCCAGACCTCTTTGCTAGAGTCCTGTATCCCTCCCAGGAGGGAGCCCAAGGACTCAAAGAGGATCCCCAAGTCATCTTCGAGGATTCGTCCAGAGCCAACCATTCCCCGGGAGAACGTCCGCATGTCCCCCCAAGAAGAGCCAATAGGGTTGTGTGAGACTCAGCTGCCAGTCCACAAGGAGGAGAGCAGCGCGAGTCAGAGCATGCCTTCTGGCGGGTCCTTAATCTAATGAGGCAACTCAATAGTTTTAAGGACCCCGAGACCGCTCCTCGCGAAGGCAAGGATACGGTCCTGGACCAAGTTTATGGTATTCAGAAGCCCCCCAAGGCCAGTGCAGCCCTGCCAGGGTCCCAGGGGGTGAAGAGTGCCAGGGACAAGGTCGAGGGCCAGCTTTCCGAGCTCGCCTCCTCCAGCCATTCTTCTGCCGGGAACAAGCTCCTCCCACCTCCTCGCGTTCAGCAGAGGAGGTACTTCGAGATCATGGAGGAGTCTTGTTTAGCTCTTCCCCTCCACCACTCTGTGGAAGAGCTCACCAGGGGTCTCTCTCTAGAGAAACTCAATGCCCGGCAGGTGACATTCTCAGCGTCGGAGATCTTAAGCCAAGAGAAAGTCGCAAAGTGTGCCGTGCAGGCCACTTCGTGGCTGGATGTCTGGCTAGGGTCTCTGGGCATCCTATTGCGCTCTGAGGACTTGTCCAAGGAGAGCAATAGGAAGGCCCTGGAGACCTTCCTCTTCTTGGGCACGCGCTCCATCGAGTTTTTGGCTCACCAGGTCACTAACCTGTGGGCTAACTTGATTCTAAAGCGACGTGATGCGGTGACTGAGAGGTTTCACCCAAAGGTCCCCGCTATGGATGTCAGCAAGCTCAGACATTCCTCCATCCTTGGAGGAAACCAGTTTGAGCCCAAGGATATAGAACGGACAGCTGAGAGGTGGAGGAAGACGAGTCATGATTCGCTCCTCCAGAAGGGCCTTACATCTCGGCCCTACAAGCCTCCAGCTCCTCAACAGCAACAGCAGCCTCGCAGGACACCGAAGCAGGCTCCGGCAGCTAAGACCAAGGTGTCTAAACAGCAGCCCTTTCCTGTCAAAGACAAGAAGGGTGGAAAGTCCTCCAGGGGAGGCAGAAATCCTAGAAGGAGCGGCCGAGGCCGCAAACGCTAGGATTGGCAATCCCCCTGCGTGTCCACCTGTAGGAGGATGCCTGCAAAGTTGCATGCACAGGTGGCAGCAACACGGGGCCGATTTCTGGACGGTCTCTGTGATCGAACAAGGATATCGTGTCCCGTTCATATCATCTCAACCTCCCCTGACAGCGAATCCAGTGTCATTGAGCTCCTATGCCATGGGATCGGCAAAGGGTCTAGCCCTTAGGGCAGAAGTCGAGACCATGCTCAAGAAGAATGCTCTCCAGGAGGTCGTGGACAGCTCCCCAGGCTTCTTCAGTCGACTCTTTCTTGTAAAGAAGGCGTCTGAAGGCTGGAGATCCGTCATCGACCTCTCAGCCCTGAACAAGTTTGTCAAACAAACTTCGTTCAGCATGGAGTCCCCGGGTAAGCCAAAGCCAGCAAGGCTGGGGACTTTCCACCCTTCCTAAGTTTAAGTCACCCTATGTAAATGGCGTGGTTTGTATTTCCGTTACGGAACAAATGACAAATTCGTAGATAATTTGTATTTTTCCTAACCATACAAATCTTAGCTATTTACACATATTTGCCCGCCAGCCCTGTCCCCCAAGACAAGTCCTACCTCTAAGTGAAGTTAAGCAGCTCACCGGTGTGTGTGTGGGGGGGGGGGTAGCTAGCTACCCCTCCCCTACCCCCTGCTAACTAGCGCAGGGGTAGTTTAACCCTCGTTAAAATCTAATGGCTCGTCATTTCAGCTACACCGAAAGTAAACCCCTATGTAAATAGCTAAGGTTTGTATGGTTAGGAAAAATACAAATTATCTACGAATTTGTCATATTTATAAAGAAGAAATTGTCATTGTTCGTGAATCCATGCCTGGGAATACAACTGGCCTTTTGTCAGAGGGCAAACAAAAAACCAACTTCATGATATTGTCCAAGGATTTAGTTGCAAAAATACCTCTACACCAATTCAAGTACAAAACCCATTGGAATGGGTCAGAGAAAAGGTGGATCTTTAAAGTGCCGATAAAGTAGAACGCATTATAATTGGTACAGAGAAGGTGGGCTTTCTCTATGTTTTCAAAACCCTTCTTTTTTAAGAACATTGTGGAGCATCTCCACTTAGTCAGCCAAAGCTTGAAGAAAGTACTTTTTGGTTCTTGGAGAAGATCACCCTTTTAGGTAGGCTCTGAGGAAAATCTGATAGTTGTGGATATTAGTCTGAGAACTAGTAGTGAGTAGTAAGTTGGACAGGACACCACCCACCCATTGAGATACTACCACTAGAGAGTTATTGGGTCCTTTGACTGGCCAGAAAGCACTACATTGGATACATCTCTCTGGTTACGGCTCATTTTTTCTTTGCCTACACATACACCAAATAGTCTGGCCTATTCTTTCCAAATTTTCCTCTGTCCATATACACCAGACAACACCGAGATTACCAAACAATTCTTGGTAAAGGATAGAAGTGACTCATTAGATGTGGTAAGCAGTTCTCCTAGAAGGACACTTCTAAATCTAAACATTGTTCTCTAATCTTGGGTAGTGCCATAGCCACTGTAACATGGCCCTCTACTGTTTTAGATTAGAGTTCTCTTGCTTGAGGGTACACTCGGGCACACTATTCAATCTTATTTCTCTTCCTCTTGTTTATTAATTTTTTTAGTTTATATATGAAAATCTGATTTAATGTTGTTAATGTTCCTAAAATATTTTATTTTGATTGTTTATTACTTTTCTTGAAGTTTGTTTATTACTTTTCTTGAAGTTTATTTCTGTTTCCTTTCCTCACTGGGCTGTTTTTTCCTGTTGGATCCTTTGGGCTTATAGCTTCTTCCTTTTCCAACTAGGTTTATAAATTAGCTTGTAATAATAATACAGTACTACCTTTGAGGGCAAAAGTCATCTTTCAATTGAAATATGTGAAACACTTTTAGTCCACCTGAGGTTTTCCCCACCTGCACAACTTTTAACATGTTTAGGATGAAGAAACCAGTTAGTTAATGACAGTGAACTAGTTCTTCCTTTTCAGCTGATCCCCCAACACGTTCTGGTGGAAAACTGTGGTATTATAGTAATATTTCTAGCTTTCATCCAGCCTAGAAGTTCCTGGGCTAGAAGGAATAAGGGTCTTGGGTAAATTTAGGAATGAAGCAAATGTCCCTCATGCCTGTCCATTGCAGCAATTCCCAAGCTTAACGAAACAAGATTTTCAACTTGTTGCCTCCCTGTTTCTTGATGTAGGCCAAAGCTGTTGTGTTGTCCACGAATACAGCAATAACCTTACCCACCCCTAGATTTTCCCCTAGGCGATGAGCTTTGTAAATTGGTTATAACTCTAGGCAATTTGTGTAAAACTATTGGTGACTACTGTCCTTGCAAGGGATTATAATCCAGAGTTCCACCATAACTGTTGCCAGAAGCATCACATAGCAGAAAATTTAAACTGCTAGACTTCTTATCACAAGGGGCTTATCCCTGTGAAACACAAGGAAGATTCTCCTACCTTGCAATCAGCTTTTGCGGATTCCAACATGGAGGGATTAAAAGTATTCTTTAGACCTGTCATTCTGTCCCAACAATGATTGAGGTTGAATTGTATCATTCTAATGGAATAATCTTCTCCAGTTTGGCCACAGCTTGGAGAAGTCTGGTCTACATGTGGGCTGAGAGATAATTCCTCAATTTTGAACTGTGCTACTAACTTCTGGAATGATTGGACTTTTTGTATGGAAGATCCCAAAAAGAAGCTCCAGCTATTGTCATCCTTATAAATCCAATCTTATAACAAAGAATAACAACTTCTTGAAATTTGTTTGAATCCTTAGGTTTATCAACAAGTAACAATCTATGAGAATTCTGAATCTTCTCTAGAAATGAGTCCAACGCCAGCAATTCCGGTAGATAAAAAGAGGTGTCTTACTACCAGAAGATGTAACTATCTGGAGGCTGGAGTCATTATCCTTATAAAAACTGGAGGATCTGAGGTTGAAGGCACTAGAACTGGTATATTTTCTCCCAGAACATAAACCATAAGAATTTTTTCTAATCTTAATGCATGAGGGCGTGAAAGCCAATTTCCATCAAATCACTAAAGATCATTCAATCCTCCTTCCTCAAAGCTAATAGTAGTGTGAAGTGAACTTTGATTAATCTCAAAACATCCAGAACTAGTCTCCAACTACCTGATGCATTTGGAATCAGAAACAACTGGTTTTAATAGCCTGGAGTTGGATCTGTAATTTTTACTTGTTTTTCTAGAATCTTTTGAATCCCCGATCATGCTTGTAATTCATTAGATTGTTGATGTAACCTTGGAAAGGAATCAGAACTGTTGGTAAAGGATGGATAAAAAGGTATACTTTAAAATGCAGAGAACTCATGGTTCTGAATAGAGGTGTTCCCAATTTTGACTGGGAATTGTCAGGGTAGTCATTGGCTTTTCCTGCTGTAGCCAAGAAACTTTTCTTAGTAGCAGTTTCTTCTTCTCACCAAAAGAAAGACAAATGAAGGTGTTGGAGTACCACAACACTTTAAAGGAATAGAAGAGGAGGAAGAAACCACAATTGAAGGCAAAGATGAAGTGAGTGGTCAGTCTAAAAGAGACACAAAGCATAAAGATGTATTGTGTATGAGAATTGTTCTTTATTTTTTATAATTTTTTCCAAATCTAAAACAAGGCCTATGAGGCCATTGTTTTCTAACCTAAACAAATGCGAGTAAGTGGGTATTTTCTTAGCATCATTATTAAAGTTTTAAATTGAAGATTGGAGAGAGTATTGCTTAATGGGTACCATAGTGGTTATAGAAATGTAATGTATGGTGTTCCTCAGTGTACAGTAGTGTTCTCGCCGCCATTACTTTTCATACTACATACTATACATATGTAGTCTGGCCAAAAAAAAAAAAAAAAAAACTTCAATATGCAGATGATGCTACTCCCTTTGCATCAATTCAATTTCCTGAATGTAGACCTGTGGTTAATAGAGATTGAGTCTATATTTAATGTTTTGTTTCAATTTGAGATGAAATTGGAGAACCCTCATCTTTAAGGGTCCCATCGGAATAAATTTCTCTGAGAAAGTCACGGTCCTTAAAAGTCTCATCCATATTCGATTATTCATACTGACAGACTTCAACCTTCTGAACCCTTTCAATCATAGAAGAAAAAACTGTATCTTCTTTTTGGATGGAAAAATTTGAAAAGGAATAGTCGTTATTATCATTACCATATACTGTATAAGAATCTTCTGACCAGGATCCATCACTGCTTAAGTAACTTGAGCAACTACACTAGTTAAACCAAAATCATTCTTAACAAATTACCTAAAAATACCCAATTGTCCAGGTAGAGAAGAACTCATAGCCCCAAAATCCTTAACCATTTTGACATATGAGCCATCATGTATGGTGAACACTTGAGCAGCCCTTCTGAAACCAAAGGACAGGCACTTGCATTGATAAACCTTTGACTCATTGACAAAATGAAGGTATTTCATCGAATTAGAGATAAATAGAAATATGAAAATATGCATATGTTTAAAACATCCAATCTCCTCTATTTACCACCCCAGAACTGACAAGCGTGTTTCCATCAAAAAATCCCTGAGAATTATAAACTTGAGGTTCAAGACATCTAGAGCTTGTCTCCAAATTCATGATGATTTGGGGGCTAAAAATAACCTATTATAATAGCCCCCAAGAAGAGTTCAAGACCTTCCATCACATCTTTTTCCATAGGTTTTACAATTTCAAGTTTGAATATCTGTGCCTTTGCTGTATTTGATAGATAATTATGACATGAAATTGGTTCCTTGAATAATGGAGAATTGGAGGCATTGGTAATATTCTTAGACTACAGACAACACCCTTGGATCAGGGCGAAGACTCTCCCAAACGTGAAATAAATGGTAAAGGCTCCTTCATACATGTATTTGCCAAGAAGGACTATCGTAGTGTTCTCCGATAAGATCTACAAGTCCTGTTAGCAAATCTTCCGGAACGTCTACTTGATTGGACTCCTGATGTTCAACCAGTTAGACAAGGAATTCCTTAAAGGAACCAATTTTATCGTCAGAAAAGCTACTGGATTAAAGCCTCTTCCCTTTCATTTTCTTCATCTTCATCTTTCTGTTCCAAAGAATGGTGTAAGATGACTTCCTAATGTCCCATTCGAATGATGCTCACTGCTATCTGAAATGTGATGTAATCAATCAATTTTGACAAAAATTTAAGATATATTTCTTCTATGGGAATCATATCATATGCCACGCCACCCACGAATAAAATATGAGGATGCTTTAAGAGCTTTTCCTTCATTGAGTAGAAGTATATTAGGATCGAGGTTACCAACTCTGTCTTCTGCCTCACAATCTACTTTTGATGAACTGCTTTAATAATTAGACTACTCTACCTCTTTGTCTACATGGCTGAAATAGTGGAATGATTATGCCTCAAGAGACTTCTGACCATTGAGTCAAATATCTCAAATATCGATTAGTGACAGAATTTGGAAGTGTGTGAGAGAAGGAAGTTGAGAGTTAATGTGGGTAAGAGTAAGGTTATGAGATGTACGAGAAGGGAAGGTGGTGCAAGGTTGAATGTCATGTTGAATGGAGAGTTACTTGAGGAGGTGGATCAGTTTAAGTACTTGGGGTCTGTTGTTGCAGCAAATGGTGGAGTGGAAGCAGATGTACGTCAGAGAGTGAATGAAGGTAAACAATTCCTCCGTATGCAAGAGCAAATGCGAGTCCTCTGACTCCAATTATAACCTCACTGCTTTGCACTCCAGACAATATCTAGGTTTCATTGGTGAAGTAGACATAGCTTAACCTCTAAACTACAAGCAAATGACATAACAGGTAAGCAATCATCTTTTTAGAAACCCTTAATCATTGCTATACTGGTTGATGCTACTGCTGTCATGACCAAGTTAAAAACTTAACTGCCACTCCAGAGCTGATGGCTTAAGACTTGAATGTAAGTATAGAAATAATTTTATCTATTACAGTAGAATCCTTTTTAAATATGAATCACCCTCATGGAGGAATTTAAAAGTAGGAATATTTTCCTGACACTGTATCATGCATATTTTCAAAATACAATTACCTGTATGTGAATACACTACATAAAATGTTACCGTGCGTACAAATTATTTTATTCTTGTGATGTTGACAGAGCTATAAGGAGAAAATAACAAAAAATTCTTTGTATCATGTCAAGCTGGCAGTATTATTCAAATCAATTGTATTACAAAATACTTTGATTAGCCATCACTAATCTACAATTAAGTGAAGGTGTGAATAAAATTTTTATTTCAGCATGTGGTCTTAGTGCCAGCAGTCGTTTGAGTGCACAGAGAAGAATTGTTGGAGGCACTGAAGCTGGTTTTGGCTCATTTCCTTGGCAGGTCAGGTGAAACCCTTTCTTCAATTAATCTTGTTCTTAAGGAATAGTATATCATGGTTTCTAGTAAACATGATTATTTTTAAGTTAAAATACCTTACTTTGGACCTGATTACTATTTATCTTTTACTTGTTGACTACCATACAGTAATTTACAGACTAAAAATACTTTGCAGTTTAACATTTAAGATTTTATTTCATTTTAAACATTTCAGTGACTACCAGTTTGCAATTTGTTTTACTTAATAACTTTCATACTCCGTAAGACTGATAAATACTCTGCATATTAACTTGAGAATTTATTTCCATGACCCTCCCTGATGCTCATATTGCTTTGTTCTCACAGCTTGACTTACACTGATGCTACCCCCTAAAAAAGTAAAATATTTTCCAAGTTCATCCGTTCAAGAGGCCTTGCCTATTGCCCACCAAGGCAAGATCTGGTGCCTAACGGCCAGCCACGGTGTGGGTAGAAGAACCTATTATCCTCAGTCTCTCATCAGTACTGACTTAATCAACTTTACATTAACTAACAAGCTCCAGATTCAAAATACATTAATCGGAGTTAATAGTGATGACTTTTCATGGATCAGTTAATAATTACTGTGTAGATTGTTCTAGTGTATTAAATTTGTGCAACCATGATCCCTGTTCTCTTTGTGTCTCTTGCCAAGGAGAGTATTGTGCTTTAAATAATTAATTTGATGAATGAAAAAGCCTAACAGTTCTCCTTGTTAAGAAATATGTCCAGATGGTGGGTGAACAGATTAAGACTTTCAAAGATAAAAGAAAACTAGCATTTAGTCCAGGGGAGAATCCAGAGAAGCATAGATTAGTTAATCATAATGAGGATGATGTTGGGTATGCCATTGAAGCCATTAACAAGCCTACACCCACTAACGAGTCTTAAGCGTCTTACCAGCCTTGGGGTTTTCATAGCAATGAGCTTTACAAGCTGTTTACTGCATCAGCTAAAAAAAAAAAAAAAATCCAACCTAATCTGCCCATTTTCAAGCCCTACCCTAACTCAAGTTTTGACCAGTGGTTCTGGTTCTGGCACACAAGTCAGCAAGAGTTCTAATGGTGCACAGCACATGACAAAGTCAAGATCCTATCTTAGAGCCTCATACTCAATCTATTTTGAGATCTACTGTGCGAAAGTTGTAACATAGGCTTTGTTCCATTGGTTTATGAGGTAGAGGACTGAATTGGTAGTCTGGATCCCATCTTAATGAAGTAGGGGCTTGAAGGAAATCTCTTATTTCTTATATCAATAGAGTGGCATATCATGAGGTCCCTTTTAATGACGAGTTACTTTTGGATGGCAGTACGCAATGTTCGCCTACAGGCTCGGCCACTAGCTCATTGTATATTTTCACCGAGTGTGTTAATGTAGGTTCTAGTATTTTCTGCTAAAATGAGTCACTAAGCTTATACAGGTGCAAAGACCCCAGTTAATGTTAACCAATGATGAAAGGAAGAAAGTTTCAGCACAAGAGGAGGAAGAGGAAGAGAGTAAAGAGGCGGTAGGGGAAGGTGAGATATCTCTATTTCACATATTAAGGAAGCTTATTTGTGAAAAGATGAATTTGAGAAGGTCCTTCTCCCTCTGTTTATAACAGAAAAATCAAACATCTTAGCAAATTCAGGACATCTGAGGACAGCAACATGATATTGATGGCTTCTTTTAGGTTGCAATAATAGTGGTTTACAAATTTATGGCCTTTGTTGGTTGGAGTCAGAAAAGGTTGCCCTGCAAAGCCTGTCTTCTTAGACAATCTCTTTCATGATCATTACATCCAAACATTTATTTGGTACATTTAACCACATGGAGACTGATCACCATATTCTCAGATACAAATGGTTTTTGGGGCGCCCTAGATTGGCTAATTTAGATTCCAGGAGACAGTCTAAGTCTACTAATAAGCTTTACCCAAGTTAATGGAATGTTTATTTTGATTGGTGAAAGTCAAGAAACGTGTCTGTAATTTAGGACTAGTTTAGATAACATTGATAAATTTTTGCCTGCTTCAACTGTTAAGGGTTACAGGTCTAAACTTATTACAGCACTCAAACATTTAGGATTAGATTTATCCATTTCAGGTATTATTGCAGATGTATTTAGGTCTTTGTTACTGAAAAACCACTAGTAGTAGTAGTCAGTAGAATTATTTGGAATTAGTACTAGTATTGCATTTTTTAAAAAAGTTAACATATTGAATCTTTGGAAAATCTTTCTTATAGATCTCAAGGCTAAAACTCTTTATTTTATCATCAGTATTAGCTAAGTGCATTAGTGAATTACATGCTCCTTGTAAAGTAGGTTTTGGACAACATTAGATGATTTTATCACTTTTGCCAACTTTCAGACTAAAGAATGATTTTAAGACAAGAGGTTTACCACAACATTTTCAAATTCCCTCTTTGGAAAAGGGCATTGCATCACCCTTTGTCCAAGTCACAGAGGCTCATAAGGAGTTTCATCCAAGTCAGATGAAAAACTTTAAAATGAGAATACACGATATTGGAAGTGCAGCTGCATCACTGGAATTTTGTAAAAATCTTTCTCTGGAAAGAGTTTTAGCCACGACTCAATGACTTAACAAATTGGTATTTGTTAAACATTATCTTAAAGAATCCTGGTCCTCTTATCCAGATTGCAAGGCTTTAGGTGGCATAGTAGCGGCGGAGGATGTAGTTTAATAAAAGTTTGGTTTATTTCAAGTTTATTCATGGATGAATTAATTGGTCCAAGGCTTTAATGTCCCCTATTTTGGGATCCAAGGTTTTGGGTAAAGTATATAGATAATTATTATGTAATGAAGAGGTATTTAGAAACATGATCTGGAGCATCAAGTTATAACCTTGGTTGTAAAGGTTTTGTATTGTGGCACTAAGAGGTAAGTCTGGTGTATGGGTATATCTTTCCTTCATGACCCACCTGCTTCATTGTGTGTAAATTAGCAATATGAACATCAAGGGATAATTTTAGCAATAATTTAAATAAAAAAAAAAAAAATGATTTCTACGCTCAACCTGACATTCACACACATTCCCACCATCCTCCCCACTGTCTAATGATGTCAAGAGGATAGGATATTAGTTTCAACTAAGACTGAGGATGACAGTTTTGCCAACCCACACCATTAAGATGTTGCCATGTTGGGCAAGCAGCATAGACTCTTGAAGGGAAGAAAACACTTTGGTTTAGATAATTTGGGGAAGTGTTAGTGTAAGTCGAGCTTCAAGAACAAAGCAATATGAACATCAGATGAGTAGAGAAATAAATTTTATTACAGTATTTAAATTTCCATTATAATTCTATTTCAAATATTTTATTGAATGTTATTTATGTGCATTAAAAGAGAGATTTGATGATAATAATAACTACATGCTATAGATTCGGTTTCATACCAAATGAAATGAGAAGGAGAAATACCAAAAGCTCAAATTCATGAATGCAAGGGAAGCTTGCATATTTTTATAATTTTCAACCAGTTGACAATTGCTGAAGCTGCAAGTAGTAGGAATTAATAGATTAATCAATTTGCAACATGCATGGGGTTTATATGTTGAGTACAGTAATGTATTGGATGTTGTCCAAATAATACCTGTTCTAACATTAGCAGTACCTACTTTTAGACTTCACTCAGCAATGATAAATTATTAAACCAGTAGGAACTTAATTATAAAATGTTGAGATGTGAGGCAATTCATGTCTGATGTAGAGGTCTAAATAGAATAATAGACAGAGAGACTTCAAATAACTAGTAAACTTGTGTTCTGGACCAAATATGAGAGGGATGAGAGTGCTCAAACTACGGTAAACCAAACAGAGGAGAAAATTAGAATAGTGAAAGGATGCATTCCTCAGTCACAATGTTGTAACTACAGCACAGCAACATATGATTATATCACATTAATGCTTTAGTCAATGAGAAATCAAGGAAAAAAGATATGTAAAGAAATCAGACAAAAGGTAAACTTAAAACATACCATAGAGGTATTTCCTGAAAATAGCACGAGATATTAGATTTACAAAATTATCAAAGTTATTGGATACATTAACATGGTAGTTTGGAGTACTTGTTAGATTTCTGAAAAAAATATTTGCAGCTCATTAGTTACAAAAGTCTTGTTTTGAAACTGTTAAAAATGAGTGGTTACTCCAATACAAATCTGCAGTAAACCAAACACTAAAAATTCAAGCTTTCAGAGACAAAAGCAATATGCACATCAAAGGAGGTTCACAGAAATAAGATACTATAGTTTTCTTTCTTGTGTTACTAGTGCAGTAGTTCATCTCTTGGATACAATGATTTCTAATATAGCCATAAAATGTTCAGTGTTTTTTAAGTTGAAATATTTCTACCAAAATATTGTATAAACCATTGCTTTACCCATCCTTTATTTTTTGCATTTCAGTAATTGGACTGATTTAATCATTTAAGTGGCCTTGTTATAGCATCCCTAATGGGAAAGTCTGGTTAGAAGTAACCATGAAATGGATAGCATACCAAACTAGCCCTCCTTCTGATGTAAAATAGCATTTGCCCTTTACAAATTAGATAAATAGGAATTACTTTTGATCTTTTAATGTCAGGGGAACAACCTCCTTTTTGGAACCTATGTTACTTAGTGGCCGAGTCTCTCTCTTCATATTTTTTAAAGTAATTTCCTCCTATTGTGTGGATGGATAGAAGTACATTAGTATTTTCTTCAATATCATTCTTCTGGAGATGAATTTCTGTTTGATACTATTGGTATACGCGCATAGAATCAAATCATTTTAAAGGATGCCATTATTTATTCAAACATAGAAATTTGGCATGTCTAGGCCCAATCTCTGAATGATAGTAACATTTGAAATGACAGCCTATGATGAATTTGACTATATAAGTGAATACATCGTCCATTAGAGGTAATTGTATAGGGAAATAAAATATTTTCATTTTGCACAAAGTGAACATCACCAAACAGTCAATTCCTAGTCCATACTAGTAATTGTTTGGATGAGCATTTAGTGTATTTTCACTCCCCGTTTGAGAGTTGAAGAATCACTCCCATCTTGGAGGGGAAGCTTATATGCAGTGGGCTGGGCTTTTACTGCATATGACTGAGCCACCTTTCCATGTAACAAGTATTCCTGCAACTGGCAACAAAAAAAGTTGTTCTTAATGGTTTTCTTTAATTAATCTCACCTACTATACCTATTTTTCTTCAAGTTAGTGCTCTAGAACCTGAGATGTTGCTATCCTTCACCACAGAAATGATTGATAGCCTTGAATATAGTGTAAAATAGCATAGTATGCAGATGATGAAAATATCAATGAAGTTACAGTACTGTATATGCTTTGCAAAAATACAAAAAGTGTTTGTTAACTTTCACTGACAGAGATTTTGAATAATCTGTGGATGGTATAGCCATTTATAGATGAAGCTGAACTCCAGTAGAACTATGACCGTATCAATTAGCTGATAACATACTTTGCATCCACTCCATGATTCACAGTATATAGGCATCATTGCATATAAATTCTAAATATGTGGTGTAGACCTCGTTAAATTTCATGGGGTATATTTGGTAATTAAGTTTTTTCATTCAATTTTATTCTGATTTGTTTGAAAGCCAAGTTCATGTTTTGCATCTCAAGTTTAATTACATCTGCATGAGTTACTTCCTTACTGTACACTCATTTCATGAACTTGAGTCAGTGTGGTATGTTGAGTACTGGTAGGTAACTTAACTTTGTCTCGCTCCTTAATTATTTTTTCCTTGTTAGTTACAAATCCAGTTTGATACTGTTAACTTTTTCTTTTTTTATGATACAATTTTTGCTTGTGTAAGTATGTGTAGCTGAACAGGTTTTTACTTTTTTTGTGTTGTCATAATGTGTATTATCCTTTCACTGTACAATAACATTTTTTGTGTTGATAACAGGGGAGGTACACTAGTTTACCTGGTAAACTTTACATTATAATCAGGCTCTAACATAAGTAACAGACACCAGAAAATGGTGAAAAAGTGAATAATTGCTGACCCCTTAATAACACTCCTTGACCAACTGTAGTACTGTATTTCCTTTTATAACTAGAAAATAAAAATATTTTATCTCGGTCTCAAGAGAAAATACAATATTAATTGTATTCAGTTATATAAAATCAAATAGAAAAGACAAAGCAGTTATTGCACAAAGCCTTAAAATTCACTTTTTTGGGCTCGACCTTGTCGTCCTGATGGAAGGTTCCTTTAGGTAGCCTTTCTAAGGGATATTTGCTACAGTGATACTCCCAGAGAAATAAACAGAAGGTTTCCAGAATTCTAACTCCTGGCGAGATTCATCCGTAATATAACTTTAAGGATGTCGCATAATATCAGGGGACGTATTTTTTAGATACGACACATAGCAATCTTCACCCCAAATAGATATAACTCTTTGAGGGGGAAGAGTGTCGAACGAAAGGGGAGCGTTATCTAGGTACCCGGTGGACCCCCTCCCCATACTACTAGAGCTCATCAGTCCTTTAAACTGTAGCATTTAAGCTAAGTGCGCTCCCACGTTTCTCGCAGTGTTTCTTACTGTTTTTCGGAATATTATCATGCAATCTCCAGCATCTTCATCCTCTGGAAAGTTGAGAATTTGATCTTTCCTGTGTATAATTTTAAGGCTCCCTTCTCACAGTTAAATTCGTATAATTTAAGTGTGTTTGGTGGAGCATAGCCAACACCGGAGACGGCCATTTTGACCCGAGGTCGCACGTCAAAACGCATTTTATTTAGTCAGTAGTGCGACGCTCCTGGTATTTAGCTATAAAAGAAAACTTTTTAGCTAGTTAGGAAAATTATGCTAGTGAAGATTTGCATACATTATAATATTTCCTCTTCCGATATGTAACGTTACTTTCGTATACGACGGGGACCCTGGCGGTACCAACATTAGCCGCGGTCCCCACCGGAATTAGGCTAACCTAACCCGTTTTGTATACGTTAGTAAAGTAATTTCCATAGTTTAACCTCTTCGTATCCTTTCCTATTACTTCGGTTGGGGATCTATATCCCCTAGAATTTATGGGTATAATTTGATACTTTTCTCTTTTAGAGAAAAGAGCCTAAACCCTTTCTCCCCCCCTAAACGCTGCCATCACAAGCGGCAACCCTATCTTTCGTCATCGCCACCGAGTAGTAAACTCTCGGCTTGACTTAGTCTTATACCGTCTGTCTTCTTTGCCGCCGAGTATTCCGGCTTTGAAGTATGACGATAACTCAGGGTGTACTGCCGACAGGGGAATCTATGTTCCTCTGCCACCCACGACGTTGTCGGCAAGGGAAGCTATGCTTCCTTAGTTTACAGCCGAATACTGCCGCCACCTTTCTCCCTCTGTAAACTATATGACACGTCTTGCAGCCGACAATGTCGCCGACAGGGGAATCTTTGTTCCTCTGCCGACCATGACGGTGTCGGCACAGGAAGCCATGCTGCCTTAGTTTTCAGCCGAAAGTAGGCGGCATACCTGCCGCCGCCTTTCTCCCCTATAAACTGTAAGACGACACACACACACAAACAACCCCCGTCCTTTAGTGTCGGTTGACTATGTTGCCGGGCGGGACCCTACCAGCGGCGGTTCGGCTACTTCCTCCTTATGTCCTTCCTTCACAGGAGGTGAATGCCCCTGGGGGGAAAGACTGAGCCGGCCCTGACGGCTGCCGGTGGGAAACCCATTACACTGTTGAGAATTCTTCAGTCCTCTCTTGGCCTGCCATCCACAAACCTTGCAAACAGCAGTACAGGCGGCAGCGAAAGTTGTGGCCGGATGGAAGCTAGAATCAGATGCATTCCTCCCCTTCCATTAGAATTCTAATTCTGGCAAGGAGACGGTAGACGGAAGTAGCCCTCCTACACTTCCATTTATTGTGCTAAAACCATAAAGATAGGAAACCCTCCTTTCCATTCTTTCTCTCTCTCTCTCTCTCTATCAGTTAGTGCCAGCCGAACCCCGGTAGTGTACCGTTAAAACTACAGTATAAAACAATACAGTAGTTGGAAAACTACAGTATATAACAATACAGTAGTCGGTAAAACTACAGTATACAACAATACAGTAGTTGGTAAAACTACAGTATACAACAATACAGAAGTACAAGTATTTCTAACATACTCTGTGTATCCTTTCACAGTCTATTGTTGGGACCGCATAACATGCTGAGGTTGAAGTATTCTCTCAACACCCTGATGAATCCTTTGATTATCGGGATACTTATGAAACACCGTTCAGTATTATTCTACAGGTGGAAGAGTTAGTATAAATATTTACTAGCTCCGGCTCTACATACGGGAGTTACTGTATTCTACCCTGTATTTTCCATTATAAGGAATTTGAATATTAATATTGACGGAGGTCTCAGCGATTGCCTGTGAGAGGAAACACAGATATGTGTCTTTCCTATTTCCTTTCTAGCTTACTATCCTAAGCTATTAAATATAATAATAAGTATTACTATTTTTAAGTATGCATTATATCAATGATATAAACAACTGAATACTCATTTCACCCTTTTTCTCCCTTACAAGAGGAGCCAATGGTGCAGAGTGCAGTTGTGTTCTGCAACCACAAGAGTAGGGGATTTGGTGGGCATACGATGTGCAGGTCTCTTGCCCTCTGCTGCATCGTATCTGGATCCCTGAGGTAATGGGACCCGAAGGGTTGCTCCAACTGCTTGACCTTGCTGACCGACGGCTTTGAAAAAGATATCCCTAAGGAATACAGCAAGGGAAACCCTTCGAAGGTGGGTAAGAGGTTTCCAGAAGAACTCTCCGGTACCTTACCTACCTAACGAATCTCTAAGGTGCCTCCTGTTCCCTAAGGCTCAATCCAGTACGGTTGTGCCCCAGGTACAGGTCCAGCCTCCCTTCATCCAACGGACAGTGGACGTGGACATCAACAAGGCACTGCAAGGCATGGACATCCACCAAGAACGGATGTCGGAGGTGTCTACTGAGACCGAACAGGACCTACTGCAAGAAGGCCCTGAAGAAGTGGTTCAACCACCCACGGAGGAAGAAGGATCCGTTTCGACGGTGACTGGGAACCCTCAGTTCACTGTGTCGGCATATCAACCTATGCCGTCAACCTCTTCAGCCCCAACTCCCCAACTGACTATACAGGTCGGCAGGAGCAAAGCGCTCCTACAGTCGATCCTGCAGATATTGGCACTGTTCCGGAAGGAACAAGAGGAGAATAAGCAAGATCTCAAAAGAGACGAAGAGAGAGGTACAGGAAGGGAAACGCCCTGGCGCTTCCAGGGGCTCTGCTAGGGTCCTTAGAGTATCTGACCTCCCTCACTGCTCTGAAACTAACCCCTGGAGGTATACGGAGCACATGCCCATGGTAAATGGGAAGCTTTATATCTCTGAGAAGTTGGGGGCCAAACCCCTTGAAGATCTTCAATTCTGGCCCAGCTTTTCAGCGTACCCAGATTGGTACGTGATACTGCGAGATGAACCTGCATCCTGCGAGGAGATGGTACCGAAGGAACTCATTGTCTTCGAACATGACAAGGCACAAGCCATCCTTACCAAGACCCTGAAAGGAGCCGGATATACCAACTCCAAAGTCTCAGCATTGAGCAAGAAGCACCCAACCTTCATTGCTCCTTGCTCCGGAGCCTTCCCCTTTTCGGGGAAAGCCCTAGACTGTGTCATGAGAGCAGTCGAAGAGGGCAAACCCTGCCCAATTCTAGAGGAATGAAAACCATTATCTCTAGCTATGCCCACCTGCGAGGAGAAGTGGAAAGAGGTACATCTAACCTTCTCCGTCTCAAAGTTGGATCCGGAGATAGCAGGCCAGCAGTTTAATGAGAACCTTCCAAAGTTGGGAACAGAAGACGAAAGAAAGACTTGCCGCCTCCGTCTCATCAGAACTGCTTGGAAATGTGTGCAGACCTAAATAACGCCCCAAACATGTATATGATCCTAGCCAAGTCTCACTTGGGTACCCTTGTGAAGGACTTGTATGCTTTTGTCAGGTCAAGAAGGACCTGTAGAGAGCATGTGTTTGCCGCAGCAATGGTGAAACACGAACTCAGAAAACTGATTTCATCATGTATCTGGGGGCAAAGACCTTTTCCCACAGGAAATGGTCCAAGAAGTCATTGCCAAAGCCACCACAGAGAATAGGAAGCTTCTCCAAAAGTGGGGCATGTCTTCAAAGAGGAAATCTTCATCAGACAGAGGTCCCCAGCCTAAGAACAAAAAGGCAAGAAGACCACGTAGACCTGCATAACTTCTGGCTGTGACCATGACCACGGTGCCTCAAATGGTACCCCAGCCGCAAACCACCTTCCAGATGGTCCCGTAACAGCTGGTAGCCCAGTCACCTGTGTTTAATCCAGGCTTTGAGAGGCACTCGACCACCTTTCGGCCCTACAAAAGTAGGGGCCCAGTAAGAGGATCCTCTGGAAACCCCCCAAAAGGGTGGAGGAGGACACGGTCACAGAAACAAGTCCTCAGAAACCTCTAAACAATGAGAGGTTCTAGGTAGGAGGCAGACTTTTCCACTTTCGGGATTGTTGGACCTTCGATCCCTGGGTCCACAGCCAAATCACGAATGGACTTGGTTGGAAATGGAACAAAAATCCAACCCCTTTTCCAGAATTCTTCCAACACTCCACCCCCTCGTTAGAAGAATATACCTCAGAACTCTTGAACAAGAAGTAATAAGAAAAGTGAAGTCCATCACATTCCAGGGAAGGCTGTTTTGTGTTCCCAAGAAAGTCTCGGACAAACTCAGAGTCCTTCTAGACTTGTCTCCACTCAACAAGTTCATCGAGAACAATAAGTTCCGGATGTTTACATTGCAATACATAAGGACCCTTCTACCAAAAAAGGGGCGTACACAGTCTCAATAGACTTGGCAGATGCTTACTGGCACCTACCAGTCAGTTGCCCCCTCTCCTCCTACCTAGGATTCAGGCTACAAAAGACATAATATGTCTTCACAACCATGCCCTTTGGACTAAAGATAGCCCCAAGGGTATTCACAAAGCTAGCGGACACAATAGTCCAGCAACTACGCTCTGAAGGAGTACAAGTAGTAGCATACTTGGACGATTGGCTGGTGCGGGCAGTATCCAAGACTACTTGTCTGCAAGTGGCCAGAAAGGTGATCCAGTTCCTGGAACACCTGGGCTTCAAGATCAATCGCAAGAAGTCTCGCCTTTCTCCAGCTCATTTGTTTCAATGGTTAGGAATCCATTTGAACTTGCTGTCACACCACCTCTCCATTCCATTAAAGAAGAGGAGAGAAATAGCGGCATCTGTCAAGAGACTAATCCAACACAAGAGGATTTCAAGACACCAACAGGAAAGAGTATTGGGCTCTCTCCAATTCGCAGCAGTGACAGACCCGGTGCTATAAGCACAGCTAAAGGATGCGTCAGGAGTCTGGAGAAGATACGCATCAAACGCTCGAAGAGATCAACAAAGGTTGACCGCGGCCCGATTGCGCGCGCTATTAAGGCCGTGGTCAGCAACTAAGAGCCCAGCACGGACAATTCTCTTGCAACCACCACAAACATCAGTGGTGATACACACGGACGCCTCTCTGGAAGGATGGGGAGGCCATTCGCAAGAAAGGAAAGTGCAAGGGAATTGGTCACACCAGTTCAAAACTTTTCACATCAACGTCTTGGAGGCTATGGCAATCGACAAGGCTCGAGATCACCTCACATCAATCACGTGATGTTAGCCAACTTCCGCCTGACAAGGAAGAGAAGAGGGCATTTATCAGCAGTTCACCTTCAAGGGTTCTGCGATGTGACGGCGGATGCTCTATCCAGGCGAAAGCCGATAGAGACAGAATGGTCCCTAGACGCAGACTTATTCTCCTTTATTTCGGAAAGAGTCCCGGAACTGCAGATTGACCTCTTCGCAACGAGCGATAACAAGAAACTACCTCGTTATGTAGTCCCTTACGAGGACCCTCAAGCAGAAGCAATAGACGCCATGTCTCTCGACTGGAACAGATGGAATCAGATTTACCTGTTTCCACCAACCAATCTCCAGCTAAAAGTCCTCGACAAGCTAAGATCCTTCAGAGGAACAGCTGCAGTAGTGGCCCTCAAATGGC
Organism: Palaemon carinicauda; assembly: GCF_036898095.1. NCBI lineage: Eukaryota > Metazoa > Arthropoda > Malacostraca > Decapoda > Palaemonidae > Palaemon > Palaemon carinicauda. The sequence goes on from NC_090726.1 coordinate 193,188,469, forward strand.
CCTAAAGCAATTGGTTCCCTCTAGTTCTAGAATTGAAACTGAAGCTGTTTCCTCTGCCGAACCCAGTTTTATCCCAACTGGTTCAGAAGTCGACTGTTTACGCTTCATCCTCGAGAACCAACAACCTACATCTCATGATTTTCTCACCCTATCAGCAAACAAAAAGTTTGGGATCTCGAAGTACAAGGTCAACTTCATTGTAGAGTACAAGTCAAGTTCAACCAGGAGACAATATAAATCTTCTTGGAAGAAATGGATATCCTTTTTGAAAACAACGAGACCAACAGAAATTTCAAAAGATTTCTGTCTCTCTTTCTTCATCTACCTACATGAACAAGGCCTGACTTCCACTACGATAACTGCGTGCAAGTCGGCCCTGACTAGACCTCTTCTATACGCCTTTGAGGTGGACCTCACAAGCGAAACCTTCTATAAGGTGCCAAAAGCATGCACTAGACCCAAGCTGGTAACCCCTCCAAAGCCCATCACATGGTCGTTGGTCAAATTCTTGCACTATGCTTCGAACCTAAACAATGAGGATTGTACTCTAAAGGAGCTAACACAGAAAGTCATTTTTCTGTTCACAATAGCCTCAGGGGCTAGAGTTGGTGAAATAGTGGCCTTATCAGGGATGTGGGCCATATTCAGTTCCTAGACAGGAGAACTCAACCCTTTTCCTGATCCTGCCTTTCTTGCCAAGAATGAGCTACCCACCAAGAGGTGAGCTCCTTGGAGAATCTGCCCACTGAAGGAAGATGTCTCTCTATGCCCAGTAGAGTGTCTTAAGGTCTATCTTCGCAGAACTTCAGACTTCAAGGAAGGACAGCCCTTCCGAGGCGAAACCTCAGGATCAAAATCTATCTCTAAGACAACGGAGAGTAAAACTCACCTACTTATTTGCAGAGCAGATCCTGACAGCTCACCCGCAGGTCACGATCCAAGGAAAATTGCTTCTTCATGGAACTTCTTCCAACACAGGGGCTTTGGTAGACTCCGCTCATACACTGGTGGAGATCACCCAGTTCTTTTACAGACACTAGACGAAGCAAGTACATGAAATGAAACATGTTGTGGTGGCGGCGGGAAGTATTATAAAACCCGTCGTCTAGCGCTGCAATGAACAGTGAACTGCTTTGGGACTTTCCAGTGCATTGGGTGCATAGGTACATTTACCCTCGAGTGCAAATCACAACGATGATGAACACTGTTCCATGTAGGTGCATATCTGACCAATAACGCCAATGCCGAGTGAACGTTGCATCACGGTGTTCATGCATTTCCAAAATCTGTACAAATCAATCAGATTTGGTTTCACATCATTGAGTGGCATCATTTTGATGAAATTACATATTTTTTCGACAAGAGAAAATATGGACCCTGATGTGTTTTCAATGCCGGATCAGATTCATACCCTATTGTAACTACATTTCATAATCTAGTTACAAGGTAAAATACTAAACGTATTTGCGTCTTATTGCTGCTATCTCAGTTACAGACAAATAAAGCGTACTAGTTTTAATTAAACCTTAGAAGGGCCCAACTTGAAATCAGAGTACAGATTTCCAAGGTATGAGAAGGGTAATCTCTAAGTATTATCTTCCGTCCCTACGGGAAATCAAGCCTTGAATCCTTATTGTCGATGTCGACACTTTCCCTGCAGGGGGCAGGAAGCCCTAAGCCAGTTCCAAGCTTAGTGGAAATGCCAGATAACAGTAATGTCATATGCAGGTCAGATAAGGACCACATTCAAGGTAGAAGGCACTTACACAAACCCACAGATATACTACTTTCAAGTTATTTCTCTGGTATGCTTCCATCAGGACGACATGGCCGAGCCCAAAAAACGGATTTGGAGCTAAGCGAAAAATCTATTTTTGAGTGAGATAGCCATGTCGTCCTGTTAGACCCACCCTTCTTTCTTTCTTAAATGACCCCACCCGAAACTACTCTATCTGCCGCTATTCCAGCTTAAATGCAAGTTCGGAATCATGAGCCACAGTAGTACGGAGAGGGGATCCACTGGGTACCTAGATAACGGCTCCCCTTTCGTTCGCCACTCTTCCCCCTCAAAGAGTTAAATCTATTCGGGGTGAAGATTGATATGTGTCGTATCTAAAAAATACGTCCCCTGATATTATGCAACATCCTTAAATCTATATTACGGATGAATCGCGCCAGGAGTTAGAATTCTGGAAACCTTCGGTTTATTTCTCTGGGAGTATCACTGTAGCAAATATCCCTTAGAAAGGCTACCTAAAAGGAACCTTCCATCAGGACGACATGGCTATCTCACCCAAAAATAGATTTTTCGCTTTGCTCAAAATCAGTTTTATAGTAGTATGAGTCTCATCTTACTCTCTCCTGTGATATAACCGAGTATGCTGTCTTGTATTTGGTCTTGCATAACTTTTTTTTTCACAAGGTGCATCCACAGTTACTGTATATAATAGTAAGTACACCTTAACTGAAATTACATAAATGCATCTAGTTATATGACAGACCAAATACAGCACACCACACTCCTTTATATAACGGACAAGTTAATTAAGACTGCTACTGTTATGCAAATGAATTTCCAAGCCCTTGTGAAATTTTATAATAATTATTTGTCCTTTCTATCAAGGCCTGTTCTGTATTTTTTTTGTTACAGAATTGTGAATAAATACCCATGAATATTGTTTTAATGAATTCCAGGGCCTTCCCACAAATAATCAAATTTGCAAATACTGTACGGTATTATCAATCTTGTGAATGGTAAGGTCTAGCTGTATGTGAGTGTGTTACAAAAATATATATATATATACACTACTGTATATATTAGAAGCTTTGAAAAATAATTTCTCATGTGCAGTTCTTGTTAGGGTCAGTTTTGTTCTCCCAAATTCAGTTACTTCGTCAACAGAAACTGGTCAATAATGTTATGTGCGACAGATTGACCATATTGTCGGATGTTCTACACTCCCTTACTTATATCTTGCCATGCAATGTGTTCAGATTTTAAGTTTGTTCCTTCACTAACAAACTTTTTGTTATTTATATGGATTATCTTTCGGCAAAGCTGGAAGGTAGCCAAATAGACTAAAAAGTGCGAGGTGGCAACCCTACCTATCCACTATTGTGGGTAGGTAGGGGGTGGCTGGTGGTATCCCAGCCACCTATCTCCACTCACAGATCACAGAGCTGCCTCAATTTTCTTTTGGCTGGTAGAGATCGGACGAGTCCGCTCTCTCCCTCTCCCAAGGCTTAGCCATTAGACTTTCTCTTTTCAGGTGTGAGTGGTCCTTCTTCTGTATCTACCAAGTGAACATATTCTGGCTGCAAAGGTTGCCCTTGTGGCAAATTCATGTCTTCTGTCAACACAGACCCCATCTGCTGTGTCCGACTTGCGGGGGGCGTCGTCGTGAGCAGGGTGCACCCTGTAACGATTTTCAGGAGTGGCCCAGAAAGAAGAAAGCCAAATGGGACCTTTCTGGCCCCGGGTCTTCATCTGATGGGAAAAGAGCTCGGGCTTCTTATTGTCATACCTCTAGATCTCTTCCCCAAGCACCTCCTTGCCCGTCTTCCTCAGGGAAACGGTCAAGTAGGAACGCAGACCAAATAACTCCTTGGCAGCCTCGGGGTATTTCCAGCCACCGGGGAACCTCTTTCCCTTGCAGATATTCTTCAGGCTTGGCTATCCTTGGGGGTTTCTGCTCCCCCTTTGAGGAGACACTTCTACAACTTCTTCAGTGTGGCGCGAGGAGATTCATCCCCTTTGTCTTCAACATCCTTTGCCCTGGACGTGTGCGAGGTCCACCTTTCGTCCTCTCCTGGCCCTTCTACGCCTAGACGATGAGACCATTTCCATTCGCCCCTCCAACAGCCTCCGGCTGACGATGTTCCCTCTTGCCATCTTGGGACGACATCGTCGCCTAACCCTAATCCTTCTTCTTCCCATAGAAAAGGTTCTAGCTCGTGCGCACTACCCTCACCAGCTGCTGAGTTTGGGCAAGATGATCCTCTTATGGCCAGCGCTCCATCTGCTCGCCAATCGCCAGGAAGAGAGACTACACCTTCTCGTCCTTCATGATGATCACCCTCACGAGCTTTGCGCTCACCTTGTGAACTTCATTTACGGCATTCAACGGATCATAGAAATCGCTCGTGGTCTCGGCACTCTTCCCTAAGATGCTTTCATTCATGCGTTTTACGCCATAAAGACTGTAGGTCATCACGGTCTAGGTGTTCGTCTTCAAGGAGACATATTTCTTGAGTGCGAGCTTCACGCTCACGATCACGAGCTATGGGCTCAAGATCAAATGCCAAGCACTCTGTATCACGACGATCGCATCGAAAGACAAACACTCACGTTTGCGACCTAAATGCTTACAATCAAGGGCACATAGTTCACACTCACGAGCGAGACAATCCCAATCACGAGCAAGATATGCTCACGATCAAGGACTAGACACTCAAGATCATGAAATCGTTAACGATCACACACTAAACGCTCTAGTTCACAAGGATGACGTAGACGCACGCGCTCTCTGTCCCCGTGTCGCGCTACATCTCCTGAGCCACCTCCTAAACGACCTTAACCGGACAACCTTAACCGGACAAGGACATTCTGTAAACCAACTCCCTAAAAAGCCTCTTCCAAGACTACATCCAGCGCCTTTCAAAGCCTGGGGTGTCTTTTGTAAGCGTTCGCCTACGTGGTGCCCTCCTACGAGCTCTGCAGTACCACAACACTCGTTGCCCCACTCGGAGGCTTCCATCTCCTCCTCCGGCGAGTGTACATGATACTACAGTTCCACAAGAGCCTCAGAGACCTTCTCCTCTTCACTCTCCATCTGTTGTTTGCGAAGTAATCTAGTGATTCCCGTGCGAGTCGCACAGTCAAGCGAAAATCGCCTCCTACGGCGAGTAAACCTGCTGTGTCGACGAGTGTTTCATGTGCTGATGCTGCAACTTCAAAAGTAAGCGAGGGTCCAACTCCTCCGACAACAACCTCCGCTATAGACAGCTCTAGCGGCAGGCTGATCCCCTTTCCGGAAGGAATGAAAGAACCCTCTAACAAGTACGTGGGTGTACCCATATCTCCTGATCGCCCAGTGCGAATCACCAAGGAGCATTTAAGGATGCCTACGAAATTGCCTTCCAAGGATGCCGGCCCATCTAAAGGCCAATCCAAGACGGCGTTCTCCTCCTCCAGTACTCCCTAAGGATACTCCTGACTTGTCGAGAGTCAGGGAACATCCCTCCGGGTATGACACCTTGGTATCATCGCTTCATAAGACATTTGGGATGGGCTTTCTACCTGCCCATCCCTAACCGCATCCACCACGGTCTACTCCCAGTATTCCGTTGGAGAAGTCGTCCTCGTCTTCTTCTGATGCTTCTTCTTATCATAGAAGGAGATCGGCTGAGAGCAGTTCTGTCCCTTTGGTGTTTAGGTCGCCTCCACCTCGACCAATCACCAAGAACAAACAAGACACTGCAGCTGCTCCATCTAATGGACCTCTTCCCTTAACGCCAGTTTTACCAGGTGAAAGGATGACGACCAAACAGAGGAGGATGGTGAAGCATTACACACCTTCGCACACAGACATCATACAACCCCGTATGAGTCGGGACTTAGATTCTCCTCGGGAGATTGCCATCCACTCCTTCAATCCTAAACCAATCAAGATCGTTCCTCCGGACCAACGTCTGGTATCTCTTACACCTGAAGAAGAACAAGACGTTGCTCCTAAACCTCAGAAGCCTAAGGAATTGCAAGTTTCCTCCAAAACATCTGTGCTTGAGGACCACTTCCCTCCCAGGAAAGAATTGAAAGATTCAAAGATGGTTCATAAGAACTCCAAGGCTAAAGAAGCTCGTAAACAGTTATTGGCAAGGGGGTCCCGAGGGAAGCCCTTCACAAGTTCCAACTAATGACCTTGACCTATGCCAAGCTTTCACAGAAGAAAGTCTGGGGGTAGACGAGTTCCAGGACACGGATGAAGAATACCTCCACAAAGTGGCAAGTCCAAAGTTCCACTCCGAGGCTGAGCGCAAGGAGTTGGAACATGCCTCCTGGCAAGTCCTTGTGTGCATGAGTACCTTCAATAACTTGTCTGATCCTGGCACTGCCTAACAGGAAGGCAAGGATAGGGTTCTGAACCAAGTCTTGGGTACCCAGAAACCTCTTTAGACCAGTCCAGTCCTCCCTTGGTCAAAAGGACTTAATGCAGCCAGAAAGAAAGCTTTCTCCCGGATAGCAGGCGCTTCTAGGTCTCTCAGAGCAGGGTCTTCCTCCTGATCTCTTCCATTTCCCTTCATTCTACAGAGGAAGTATTATGAGATCTAGGACAAACCTCGCCCTACCCTGACTCTCAATCCCCCGGTAGAATCTCTTACCAGGGGGCTTACCAGTGCAGACTAGCTTCCTTGAGGGCCTCCCTTCCTGCCTCTAGAGGCACGAAGCACGCTATGCAAGCTGTTTCATGGCTCGACCTATGGTTGGAGTCGTTGGGTTACATTGTTCGATCTGAGGATCTTTCCAAGGATTCAACAAGATGGTCCTCAGAGTAGCCTTCCTTCTTTCAGGTAACCAGACCTTAGAATGCCTTTCGCACCACGTGGTCAACTTGTGGGTGAATGTGATTCTAAAGAAAAGGGATATAGTGATCGGAATGTTCCACAGGCAGGTGCCAAAAGTGTAGGTCACACGCCTTTGGAACTCTACCCTCAAGGGAACCTCTGTCTTCAACCCTGAAGAGGTAGAAAGAGCAGTTGATAGGGGTAGAGAATCCTCTAAGGATTCTCTCCTCCACAAAGCCATAACTTTTCAGCCTTATGGGAGTGCTTTCAAATACCCCAAAGATCAGTCCAGCTCTTCACAACCCTCGAATTCCAAACCAGGAACATCTAAGGTGTCTATACGAACCCCTTTCAGTCAAGGGATCAGAAAGCGACAAAGTCTTTCAGGGCAAAGAAAGTTGGTCGAAGGGGCAGTCGAGGTGGTCGCTCCCACTAGGGAAGGCAATCCTCTCATCAGTCCATCAGTGGGAGGATGCCTGCAACACCCCTGGCAGAGGTGGCAGCATCACGGGACTGATCCCTGGACGATCGCAGTGGTCGGTGTAGGGTATTGAATCCCCGTCACTCGATCTCTCTCTCTCCTCTGACTGAGAATGCAATTCCTCTAAGCTCCTATATGAAGGGATCCGTAAAGGAGCTGGCCCTCCAGGTCAAAGTCCAGACTATGCTGCGGAAGGGCGCTTTCCAAGAGGTCTTAGACGTGTCCCCAGGCTTCTACAGACAACTCTTTCTTATGAAATAGGCATCTGGAAGTTGGAGACCAGTCCTAGATCTATTGCACCTGAACAAGTTTGTCCTTCAAACTTCTTTCAGCATGGAGATGGCGGACACAGTCATTCAAGTAGTAAGACCGAAGGACTTCATGTGCACATTAGATCTCCAAGATGCATATTTCCAGATCCTAATCTACCCATCTTCAAGGAAGTATCTCAGGTTCATGCATGAGGACAAACCTTATCAGTTCAAGGTTTTTTGTTTCGGTCTCTCGACAGCACCCCAGGTCTTCAAGTGTCATTATGGGGTCACAAGAACGGTATTCGTTGTAGTGGTTTGCGGACTGTGGCTAAATGTAGCATGCAGACAGCCTAGTGTCCGAATGCTGACCACACTCCAGCGTTCACAACACAAAATGATAAACAGTCAAGAGAACAGGGCACTGCACCACCCCTCGATTTTTTATACTGGGCAAGGGGACCCAGCTAGAACCTCAAATTCCCCTACTATCTTCTCTTGGCTTGAGCTTGCTGAATGAACTGGTAGTATGACCATTGATTTAATTTGGGAAAATCAGCAGAAATAATAAATAGCTCTATCTTCTTTAGGTAAGATCTTTTTTTCTTTACTTAAGTTTTCCAAAAAAGCAGGTAGTATGATCAATGGTTTAATTCCAGGGAAAACCAACAGTATATATATAATATAATAAATACCATACCTTGAATCTCAGGTTAGATTTTAGAAAGGAAGCTAATAACACAAAAAATATAATTGGTGGCTGAGAAGGGGACAGATCATGCAGGGGAATGAAATGCTTACTAATTATAATAAAAAATACAAAAATAACTTTTCAAAAAAAGGAGAGAAGAAAATAAATACCCTGGTGAGACATGGATATCTCCATACAGAACCTCGCAGGAACCAATCCTGCAAACATTCAATCCACACAGGATTCTTCAATTCAGACACTTTATCCAAGTAACCTCCACTTTCATTTTTTGGCAATCTTCACCATACAATAAATTTCTAGAACATCACCCCCACTGAGTGCAGGGCGTTGGTACCCTGTAAAAACAAAGAAAATGGTAATTACACCATGTTGAAATGGACAAAGAGCTTACAATAAATTAAAGTACACAATATTAAAGCAAAATAGAATTTGAAATTTGTATTTTCCCTAGATACAAAAAAAAAATTTAGGTTTTTTTCACACAAACCCCTTATCATTAGATTGTCCTTTAAGATACCTAGATGACTGGCTAGTTCTAGCAGACTCAAAGATGACCCTTCTTCATCATCAGGACATGCTTCTTGAGTTTTGTCAGGATCTGGGGATCGTGATAAATCTCAAGAAGCCATCACTGGTTCCATCTCAGAGACTGGTTTACCTCGGTATGGTCATAGACACCGGCCTTCAAAAAGTCTTCCCATCAGACGACAGAATACACAGGCTGAGAGAAGTGGCTCGTCTCTTCTTCAGACGAAAAGACGTACCAGCCTGTCAGTGGCTGTGCTTCCTAGGTCATCTAACCTCGTTGATTAGTCTTGTTCCAAATGGCCATCTCAGGATGAGATCCCTCTATTAGCATCTAAAGTCCTTATGTGACTAGCACACCGGGTGCCCCAGACGCCCTAGTGCCAATAGGCCAGAATCAAGTAATGGATCTTCAATGGTGGGTGGCAAAGGAGAACCTCTGCAGAAGGATAGATCTTGTCCCTCTTCCAGACTTGTTGTTCTTCACAGATGCATCAAAAGAAGGATGGGGATCCCACTTACTGCATCATACAGTCTCAGGCCTTTGGTCCAAATCCAAAAGGTAGCAGCGCACAAATCTCTTAAAGATGAGAGCAGCATTCCTAGCTCTCCAACAGTTCTAACAATTACTGGCGGGTCACTCTGTGGTATTGATGAGTGACAATACTACAGTGGTGGCTTACATAAAGAAACAAGATGGTACCTTTACGCAACACCTATGCCATCTTGCAGTAGAGATTCTAAAATGGGCAGAAGATCATTGGGTGACACTTTCAGCTCGCTTCATTCCGGGCAAGAGGAATGTGCATGTAGACAACTTGAGCAGAGCGACTCCAGCTTTGGCTCCAAATGGTCGTTGAATCCTCTTGTAGGCAAAAAAGACTTGACTTTGTGGGGTTCCCCAACTGTGGGCCTGTTCATAACGTCCTTGAACTTCAGGCTCCCGCTGTATTGTTCTCCAGTTCTGGACCCTCAGCCTCTATGGCAGGATGCATTCCAACAACAGTGGGACAACATCGACGTGTACACCTTCCCCCATTCTCTTTGATGAGAAGACTGCTCAACAAAACCAGAGTATCCAAAAATCTAATGATGACCCTCATAGCTTGGCTATGGCATCATGCAGAGTGGTTCCTGAACCTTCTGCTGCAACTGGTAGTAGATCACCCGAGAAAACTTCGTAGATCACCCGAGAAAACTTCCTTCACGACCAGATCTACTTAAACAACCACACACCAACATCTTTCACAAGACTGTCCAGTCGCTTCGACTTCACGCCTGGAGACTATCCAGCGTCTCCTCTCTGAGAGAGGCTTTTTGCAACAAGTTGCGAAAAGAATGCCTAAACACGTACGAAAGTTGTGGACAGCAGTGTACCCAGGCTAAGTGGACAGTCTTCTTTGGTTGGTGTTGTGGAATGGTATTTCTCCCCTCGATGCCACTATTCCAGTTATAGCAGTTCCTTTTATACCTTCGAGAGGAAAGACTTCTTTCGGTCTCGGTGTTGAAAGGCTATCACTCAGCCTTAAGCCTAGCCTTTAGATTGAATGGAGTGGCTCTTTCTTCTTCATTGGAGCTTTCCTTACTCATACGGAGTTATGAGATCACTTGCCCCCAGTCAGAGATTAGACCTCCTCCTTGGAATGTGGTTCGTGTTGTGAGATCTCTAAAGGGTCCTCCTTATAAACCACTATGCCATGCAACAGACCGTAACCTCACTTTGAAGATGGCGTTCCAACTCGCTTTAGCATCTACAAAGAGAGTTAGGGGACCTCATGGTCTCTTGTACAACATCGCCCATTCAAGGTGATGGGGGAGGTGATACTTGGCTTTGTCCCTGAGTTTATTGCTAAGACCATAGATTCGGGCCGTTTCAGAATAAGAGTCTACGTTCTGTAAGCAATGACCCAAATCAATTGTTACTTTGCCCAGTGAGGAGCTTGAGATATTATCTTAAATGCACTGCAACAATAAGACCCCAGCTTTCAGCCTTATTTGTCAGCTCGGGCAGAACTAAGAGGAGGGTCACCAAGAACACCATCTTTTCTTGGATCCGCAAAGTCATAGACTATACCCTCAAACATGACCCTCCTCAAGCTCGAAGACCTAGAGCTCATGATGTTAGGGGCATCAGTACGTCCCTGGCACTTGAACGTAACTTCTCTATATCACAAGTTCTGCAAGCGGGTATGTGGAAGCGTCAAAGGACCTTCACCGCCCACTACCTCAAAGATGTGACCCACAGGAGGCTCGATACGTTTTCTATCGGCCCTGTGATGGCTACACAAGTGGTTTAAGAATACCTCGGGCTCCTTGTTGGACAAGTAGCAGTTGGTCGAGGGCATTGGTTACCTGGGTTAAGTCTGGGATGAATAAAAGTATGTCTGGCTTTTCCTTTCTTCATCTTCCCCTCTCTTGGGGAACAGTGCCTCGAGTTTCTCTGCAAGCTGGCTTCAGGTTCTGGAGGTAAAAACCATTTCTCTTGTGTATCCTAGTATAGACAATAACTAGTTATACTTGTTCATGTCCCCAATGTTTCCTCCAAGGTAAACATTGGAAACATCTAAAGGTGTAATATTCCTGTTTAGGAACTCAAATACTCTTACCTAGACGTTCATATGCTATGTCCACAACCACACAGATTGCTCAGGCCGCAATAACACTCACCATGTGAATTATTAGCAAGGTGTCAAGGTTTATCCTCAGTACTAGGAAAACCCAGGTCATTGACTAAGCCAGAAGTCGGACTTCCACCCATCTAGGAGTAAGTCATCCACATAAATAACAAAGGTTTGTTAGTGAAGGAGCAAATAACAAATTTTGAAATAATTTGTATTTTTCCCTAACTAATACAAACCTGTAGTTATTTATATAAATTGTCCTGCCTGCAATCGAAAAGTGAGGCAGCTCTGCGAGCTGTGAGTGGAGATATGTGTCTGTACCTCCAGCCACCCCTACCTACCTACGACAGTGGTTAGTTAGGGTTGCCACCTCACACTTTTTAGTCTATTTGGCTACCTTCCAGCTTTGCCAAAAGATAATCCATATAAATAACTACAGGTTTGTATTAGGGAAAAAAGCAAATTATTTTAAATGTTATTTTTTTTTCTTTTTTTACAAGAACTTCCATTAGTCAAAGTTTCTGTTGTGGGTGATTTTACAGTGTAATTCAACAAGCTTTCTATTTACTTTTGCCATTAAGGATTTTCCATCTTTAGATGTGTCGATATCAGGTCTCTGCTACAATAAACCAGTGAGCAGAGCTAGGAATCAACCCAAGGAATATTTTTCTTTGTCAAGTCTCCAAACCAAGAGCGATTTTGACGACAACGTACTTTTCAGCGTTACTCTAACAGTCAAGTCAGGAAGAGAGTTGCTGTGATAAACAGGGCCTTGTTCATGGTAGCTTCACCCTTTCTATAAGACCACAGCCATGACCAGAATTTGTTTATTAAGGTATCCCCCAATTTCTTAAATCTTCACAATTCTCCTGTTGGCTCTTTCATCCAATTATTTTGTTATTAGAAATCATGACAATAAGCACCATAGCTACAACTGTTGCTCTGAATACCATATGTTTAACCAGAGTTAATCCAGCAGTGTTATCCAATCAAGTAGATCTTCAAAGAATGATTCCAGACTCACCAACAACTAGCCAACTATCTGTTGATAGAGCAAATACCCAGTTTTGGAAGAACTATTTCCACTAATCATTTTCTTACATGAGTAATTTTTACCCTTATAAGTATTTTCTTCTCCCCTTCCTAAGTTTACAGAAATTTCTGTTTTCCAGAACAGAAAAAAAACTGCAAAAAAAGAAAATTAAAAAAATTCTAGTTAATGGAGCTATATTTGATTCAGAACTTGAAGAGCTTCATGTTTTGGACCCTTCCAATAATGATAAAATTCTAGAATCCCTGTTAACCAGAAGAATTGAGTCGCATTTGAATACACTGAGAGCAGGTGTCTCTTTAGCCTTGAAAATGTCTAAACAACAAAAGTTGGCAGGATTAGCTGAGATAGGTACAAGTTTGCTTTAGCATGAATTTTTTTAAATCTTGGTTCCATTATAGAATCTCCTATGGATTTAATACAATATGTTCACATTTTAAGAAAGTGGTTCATAGTTATAGAAGCCTTAGTCATTCTCAACCTGACCCTTTGGATCAGGCTTCCTTAGTCAACATCACATTGAAAACCATCTTTCTAGTAGTATTTGCAGGCATAGTAACAAATATTATGGATTGAAAGTCAATAGGTCTACCTTGTTGTCAAGATATGAACCAGATTAAACCTTTTACACTATCATTTCGCTTTTATTCAATATCACGATCAAGGAGTTTCAGTTTTCTCTTTTGAGCCATTCGCCTGCATTTAAAGAGCTACAAATTATATGAAAGGCACACACCATGCAATAACTAGATCATTATTTCAAATCGGCTCAGACAACTCAATTTGAAATTTGAGGGTAAACTACTCTTTAATGAGGAAATAAAACAAGTCAAGGGAATTTTCCTCTAGATCAGAGCTTTTTAAGAGAGAACATATCCTCACTTTTAATGTCACAGCCTATTCTTTTTCATTGGGTTCTATGTAAAGAGTGAATTAGGAACTCCCTTGTGATTTATGTTCCCATGTCATGAATGTGTATGTCTTCTTCCTACCCATACATTTACATATCCATTAAGATATTTTTCACGATGTGGTTCTCATTGGGTTACTAATCCATGTAACACTGTCATCTACCGCATTATCACTCCAAGGAGTTCCCTATGGCATTACGGAACTCTTTACCAACAACAGGAGCAGATAGGTCTTATGAAGTAAATTATCCTGAACTTTGAGTTGAATATCCTCTAGTTATTTTGCTTGCTAAGGTTTTGTCTTCCAATCACCAGTACCTTTATGCACTGGCAAGTTAAGGATCTGATTCTTTTATTAATCCTGGAAGATCTTTGAACAAACCCACCTATCACTTAAGAAAAACAATTGGGACTTTGGATAATGTTAATTACAGTAATGGCTATGTAATAAACAAAAATTTTGTTTTCATGAAATAATTTTTTTCATTAATTAAAAAAAAAATTTCTCCCAACTGTACTGTCTTCTCGCTTCTCACCCACCCGAAAAACAATGAATGAGAAAAAGCCTTGGCTCGGACTGGTGGGCCAGACTTCGCGCATGCCAGAATGCAGACTTAACCTCATTTTTCTTTTTTCATTTCATCAAGGACTAAAGTGCCTGGTTCCTCTTTTAAGCAAATTGTATGGAACACATTATATGCAATTGTTGAAAATTTAATTGTTAAAAACATGTTTCTTTGGTTTTTGCACAAGTAATACACACTCAGGGTATTTTCAGCTTAAGGAGACAATGATAATGATTGAGACACCTCGAAACACTTCATTAATTCTATGAGAAATGTACTTGTACTTACTTAGTAGTTTTCAGGACTGTACCAACTATGACTTCTTCCCCCAGTCCCTTATTTGTTGTTAATTCTGTGAAGAAAAACTCTAAAATCTTAAACACACACACACACACAAGTGGATTTGAATATTTCAATTATAACAACCATGTGTGTATCCATTTTGGAAAATTAAAATTAACATTCAGGAAGAAGTAATGAAATAAGATACTTGACTAAAATATGGTTTTAAGAAAATCTATGAAGCTTTCCATTCCTTAAATTTGAGTTAATGTATAAATTTAACATGTTTATCCTTGTTTTGATGGTTGAAAGAAAAATAATACTGCAATAGCATTTGCATTTCTTCCCACTTAATGAAAAGTGAAGTATGCTGCTCAAAACGAGGACTTAATTGAAAAAAAAAGTAGTACCATCAAAATCATTAGTTTTGTTTTGAAAATCAAATTTATTTTTTTTACCTCTCACTTTTTTAACTGTTACATACCAAATACCTCTAATTCTTACATAGTTCTAAAAATACATTTGTTAAACCTTTCCTTCTAAATATAACTACTACATTTAATATACCGTACCTTTCCTTCTATGTATCATTACCATGACTTCAAACCACCATGTACTGAGAATATTCTTGTTGACCAACTGACAATTTTGCATCTTACTTCTGGGAAATTGGAGAATATTTGATCATATTTTTAATGTATCTAAAATATTTGAATTGACAATATGATATTCCCTCTGAGACTTTAATATCAAAATATACACATGGGAATACTCATAATGTTATAGTTATAAAATATTTTTAAAATGCAATATATTTTTGTGGCTCAGTTTTGAAGATACAAATTCCAGATTTTTTTTTTTATTAAAAACAATTTCTATAAAAGTCAAATTCCAAATAATTTTACAGTACTTTCACAGCTTAGCAAACCCCTGCATAAAAGTAAAGGAGCTTTGACATTTTGAAAGAACCCTACTAAACTTTGAAATTTTTCTTTTATCAATTAGCCATTCAGTATTACATTTCTACAAATATTTCAAATATCAGTTTTGTATACTCTATGCTAATGAATAAGCAATAAATAATATTCAATCTGCAGTTGTTACAGTATGTTCCTATGAATAAATTACAGCTACCTACTTTTAACATAAAATTTCAAGATGATGCCAATTATATTACATGAAAAGGGCCATAACTCATCTAATCACAATGATCAGGTGTTGTTCATGATATTTTGCATTTCCTCCCATCCCTTTGACATTCCCTGAACCCCTTAGGCTTACATTCGGATTGGGTCGAGTCGGTGTGGTGGCTCTCTCATCAACCAGTACCATGTTGTCACAGCTGGACACTGCGTTGCCAGGTAAGCATCTTCTCATTAATCAATTACTTTTATCTTTACCCGAGGTAGTGATGCTTTCATGCTGTCCTGAAACTCATTAGATAATAATTATAATGTAAGTGCAATACAGTAATGCAATCCATGTACAGTAATTCACTCCTGTTTTCTAAAATATTTTTCCTTAAAATTATAACTTGTTCTTTCCTTTCACTGAATCCCCGTTTGTTTTTAACCTAAATGCAAACGTTATATATTACAGTTCACTTATTCCCGACCATTGATACACAAAGTTTTAGTGTGTCAACAAGATACAGTATTTTACTAAAGACAGAGCTTCTTCAGCCGTCCTTTGTCAAATGCTTATTTTTGCTGTCGATAGCTGCAGTATTTCCATTACTCTCTTAAAAAATTCCCATGCTTTTTGCCTTGTTAAATATTGCTGTGTTGTATAAAATGGAGTTTTTATGATAAAACAAAGTTTTATGAATACTTACCTGGCAGTTATATATACATAGCTAATTATCTCTATTTCGGCAGAATTTTTCTAAAACTAGGCAACCGCCTTGTGGTGGTTGGGTGGTAACACCCGTTAAAGGGTGGTAGGAGGAATCATTCCCGTTTTCTGTTCTTCAGTTCATCTATGCCCGACCTGTCTCCTGAGGGGAGGTGGGTGGGCCTTTGAATGTATATATAACTGCCAGGTAAGTATTCATAAAACTTTGTTTTATCATAAAAACTCCATTTTTATGAATAGAACTTACCTGGCAGTTATATATACATAGCTGATTAACACACTTGGAGGAGGGTGATAGACAGTAACATCGTTGGGGAAACAACCAAAAAAAGTTGTAGGATAAATAAACACCTTGATTCCTTACCTGCTAAGGTAGCTGACTTCAAAGGTTCCTGCCTCTTGAGTCGCTTTCCCTTAGGAGTGTCAGCCAGGATGTGACCTGCAGTGCTGAAAACACTCAATCGAGTCTGTCAACGGGGTGAGACCAACAATCTGACTAGACTTCAGGACTACCTATTGCCCAAAATAAAAAACCGCAACTTTACCAAACCAACCACCTAACATTTGCAAAGTAGATAAAAATTATCTAACTAGACTGAGGTGACTGTACACAAGTCGAAGTCCTCAGACAACCAATAAAAAATACACCAACCTATGTACAAGTAAACAAAACTAAGGTTGAGGGGAGGTAGTAACTCCTTTGCCTAATACAGAAGCCGTAGCTACGTATGGTCCCAAGGTATAACATTTCTCATAATCCACCCTCACCTCTCTGAGGTAATGAGAGGCGAACACAGAGTTGCTCCTCCAGAATGTCGCATCCATAATTTGACAGAGCGACATGTTCTTGCGGTAAGCAAGCGAGGTCGCTATGGCCCTCACTTCGTGAGCTTGCACTTTTAAACGTCCGAAGTGTTCCTCCTCACACAAGAGATGCGCTTCTCTTATCACTTCCCTCAGGAAAAAGGACAAAGCGTTCTTGGAAAGGGGCTTTTGAGGATCTTTCACAGAACACCACAGGGAGCTAGAAGAGCCTCTCACACTTTTTGTGCGAGACAAGTAGGTCTTGAGGGCTCTTACTGGACAGAGCAGCCTCTCTTGCTCTTGACCCACTAGGTTGGTCAAGTTAGGAACCTCAAAGGTCCTCGGCCAGGGCTTAGAAGGGTTCTCGTTCTTAGCGAGAAAGTCTAATCTCAAGGCACAAACTGCCCCATTCAGATTGAAGCCTACCTGTTTTTCAATTGCATGGACTTCACTAACTCTTTTAGCTGTTGCTAAGGCCAAAAGAAAGAGGGTCTTCTTGGTAACCTCCCTAAGGGGAGCCTGTGAGATGGGCTCAAATCTCTTGGTGCACAGAAATTTAAGAACCACATCAAGGTTCCAAGAAGGGGGCTTTAACTGGGTCTGCTTGGTCGTCTCAAAAGACTTCAAGAGGTCATGTAAGTCCTTATCGCGAGACAAGTCCAAGGCTCTATGCCGACAGACGGAAGAGAGCATACTTTTGTACCCTTTGATAGTGGACACAGCTAGCTTAGCGTCCTGTCTGAGGTACAACAAGAAATCCGCAATCTGGCTCACAGAGGTAGTGGATGAGGAAATCTTGTGCTTCCTACACCAAGCCCTAAAAGTCTCCCACTTGGACTGGTAGACCCTCTGCGAAGAGACCCTCCTCGCTCTGGCGATAGCTTTCGCAGCTTGCGCTGAAAAGCCTCTCGATCTGACGAGCTTCTCGATAGTCTGAAGGCAGTCAGATTGAGAGCGAGGGGGTTTTGATGATATCTCTTGAAGTGGGGTTGTCTGAGCAGATTTGGACTTGCAGGGAGGCTTCTTGGAAAGTCCATCAACAAGTCCACCACCTCCGTGAACCATTCCCTCATCGGCCAGAACGGAGCTATCAGGATCATCCGTCCCGAATCGAGGAGGGCGAATTTCCTGACTACCAGATTGATGATCTTGAACGGGGGAAAAGCATAAGTGTCCATCCCCGTCCAATCCATCAAAAAGGCGTCTACTGCTATTGCCTCTCTGTCCCGAACTAGGGAGCAATAGATGGGGATCCTCTTGGATAAGTTGGAGGCGAAAAGATCGATGAGGGGTCTCCCCCACAGCCTCCAGAGACTCTGACAGACCTGTTGGTTGAGGGTCCATTCTGTGGGAAGGACCTGCCCTTTCCTGCTGAGCATGTCCGCCCTCACATTCTTCTGTCCCTGAACAAACCTCGTCAG
Source organism: Palaemon carinicauda (assembly GCF_036898095.1). Taxonomy (NCBI): domain Eukaryota; kingdom Metazoa; phylum Arthropoda; class Malacostraca; order Decapoda; family Palaemonidae; genus Palaemon; species Palaemon carinicauda. Next base: position 193,206,512 of record NC_090726.1, read on the forward strand.
CAGGTTTATCCTGTTCTCCTTCGCCCAAAGAAGGAGCTCTCTTGCTGTCTCGAAGAGAGACAGAGAGTGAGTCCCTCCTTGCTTCCTGATGTAAGCAAGAGCTGTGGTGTTGTCCGAGTTGACCTCCACAATCTTCCCAGACACCAAGTCCTTGAAGGCCTTTAGCCCCAGAAAAATGGCCATCAGCTCCTTGTTGTTGATGTGCCATCCCAGCTGAATTCCTTCCCAATAGCCTGAGACCTCCTTGCTTCCTAGTGTTGCCCCCCAGCCTGACTCTGATGCGTCTGAAAACAACACTAGGTCTGGGTTCTTCTTGTGTAAGGAGATCCCTTCCCCTAACAAGGTTGGGTCCAGCCACCACTTCAGAAGAGTCTTGACTTCTATTGGAATGGGGAAGGAAAAGGAGTCTTCCTGCATCTTTCTGTTCCATGTCTTCGAAAGAAAGTGCTGAAGAGGCCTTAGGTGGAGTCTCCCCAGAGAGACAAACTGTTCGAGGGAGGATAGAGTCCCCAGCAAACTCATCCACTCCTTCGCTGTGCATCTCTTCTTGTCCAGGAAAGTTCTGACTTTTACGAGACACTTGGTCTGTCTTTCCTGAGAGGGAGAAGCCCGAAAAAGAACTGAATTCAGAACTATCCCCAAATAGAGAATAGTCTGATTCGGTCTGATCTGAGACTTTTCCCTGTTGATGACCAGGCCTAGATCTTGAGCCATCATAAAAGTCTTCCGTAAATCCTCCAGACATTTCTCCCTCGATCGTGAACGAATCAGCCAATCGTCCAGATAGAAGGATATCCTTATCCCCTCCTGATGCAGCCAACCTGACACATTCGCCATTACCCTGGTGAAGACTTGAGGAGCCGTGCTGAGACCGAAGCAAAGAGCTCTGAATTGGAAGCACTTGCCCTCCATTACAAATCTCAGGTACTTCCTCGAAGTCGGATGGATGGGGACATGGAAATATGCGTCCTGCAAGTCGAGGGACACCATCCAGTCCCCTGGACGTACTGACGCCAGCACCGACTGAGTCGTCTCCATGGAGAACTTTGTCTTCTCCACAAATACGTTGAGAGCGCTGACATCCAGGACGGGTCTCCATCCGCCCGAGTTCTTGGGGACCAGAAACAGGCGATTGTAAAAGCCTGGGGAGGATAGATCCCGAACCGGTTCTATCGCCCCCTTGTCTAGCATTTGGTTGACAAGGTCTACTAAGGCCTTCTGTTTCCCCGGATCTGAGTACCGGGCTACTAAGGCCAGCGGAGCATCTGCGAGAGGAGGTTTTTTCAGAAAGGGGACCTTGTATCCTTCCTTGATGACTGAGAGGGACCAGGTGTCCGCCCCTCTCCTCTTCCAAGACTGCCAAAAACCTGACAGTCTTGCGCCTACTGTCTGGAGGAGACGAACTTCATTTTCTGGAGCGAGGTCTGAAAGAACCCCTGGTAGATCTTGGTCCTGAATCTTGCCTTCTCCCTCTAAAATCTGGTCTTGAAGTAGTCCTGCCCCGAAAGGGCTGCTGGAATCTCCTTTCCTCCCGTTTCAAAGAAGAAGGAGGGGCTGCCAAGGGCTTACGAGCAGAACGAGATAATAGGTCTTGGGTGGCTTTTTGGGCCAGAGAACGCGTAATGTCATTAACCAGGGACTCGGGAAAAAGATGTTGAGAGAGGGGGGCGTAAAGAAGCTCAGACTTTTGTGCATTGGTAACAGACCTCGAAGCAAAAGAGCAAAGCAGAGCTCTCTTCTTTAGGACCCCAGCTGAGAACAGAGCAGCCAACTCATTCGCCCCATCTCTGAGGGCCTTATCCATACAGGACATAATACTGGTAAGGTCCCTAGATCCTTCCATCTGTTCAGTTTTCCTTGCGAGAGTCCCAAGCGACCAGTCTAGGAAACTAAAAACCTCAAAGGCTCTAAAAATACCTTTGACGAGATGATCCAGCTCCGACATCGACCACATGACCTTGGCTGAGTTGAGAGCATGCCTTCTAGCAGAGTCCACTAAACCAGAGAAGTCACCCTTGGAGGAGGAAGGCACTCCCAGACCCAAAGGTTCTCCAGTTGCATACCACATACCCGCTCTTGAAGCAAGACGAGCTGGTGGAAACGAGAAGGAAGTCTTAACTGTTTGTCTCCGCTCCATCATCCAGTCATCAATCTTCGTGAGAGCCTTCTTTGCGGAGATAGACAGCTTCATCTTGATGAAGGCCGACTGTTTCTTGGCCTTCTTTCTGTTAAATTGGGACTGAGGAGATTGAGGGGCAGCAGGTTGGAATTCCTCTCCAAAAAGTTCAAGAAGGGAGCGAGAGAGAACTTTGTAATCTCCCACAGCGTCGGCAGGATTATCATCGTCATCAGAAACATCCTCGAGGTCCTGATCCACATCTGCAATATCCTTCGAAAGAGAAGAAGGATCCTTAGAACCCGACAAGGGCAAATCAAAGGCATCATCCTGCAAAAGACGGGTTGCATCCTGGAGTCCCGCGCTAGAAGAATCCTTGGGACGAGAGGCAGTATCGTCCCGAAGAGGCAGGGTGTTATCGCCCTGGGACCGAGAACGAGAGGCAGAGTCGTTCTGTCGTCGAGAGCGAGAGGCGGTATCGTCGTGGCGGCGAGAATGAGAGGCGGTATCGTCGTGGCGTCGTGAACGAGAGGCGGTATCGTCGTGGCGTCGAGAACTAGGGTCGGTATCGTCGTGGCGTCGTGAACGAGAGGAGGTATCGTCGTGGCGAAGCGAACGAGAGGAGGTATCGTCGTGGCGAAGCGAACGAGAGGAGGTATCGTCGTGGCGAAGTGAACGGGAGGCGGTATCGTCTTGGTATCGAGAACGAGAAGCAGCGTCGTTCGATAAGGTATCGTCCCGGTATCGAGAACGAGAAAACGTATCGCCCTGGTATCGCGAAGAAGTATCGCCTAGCGAAAGCACACATTCCTCATCCTGGCGTAGAGAGGGAGAAGTTTTCTTTAAAGAAGAACTCCGTTCTCTCTTAGAAGCAGACTTCTTAATCGGCAACGAGTCGTCTTTACGTCTGTCAGACTGGGCGTAAGGGCGGCTAAAGGCTTGTACTAAAGTCAAAAGTTGTTCCTGCATGACAGACATAAAGGATTTAGCAACATCAGCTGGGTCTTGCGGACCCGAAGGGGGGGGCTGACGAATAACACTCGTAGAAGGGGGAGGATCTTCGGCAGCAGGCTTCGCCCTTTTCACAGGCACGGAGTCGAAATCATCCTCCGACGGACAAGGTTCATAACTGCTAGAACCGGGAGAGAAAGAACGAGACCGTTCGTCGCGGTTCCATCTCCTCTTAGTAGGTCTTGAAGCTTCATACTTCCATTTACGTCTGGACGAATTCGGAGAAGAAAACAACACATCCGACACGTCTTTCCCGTGACGGTCAAGAGCAGCCTGGGAATCGACAACAGGACTGTCTGAGGCGACGGCTGACCGAGGGTACGTACCTCTCACCCCCTTTCGGTCATCGACGTACCTTCTCCCTTGGTCCTGGGAGCTTGGTAGAGGTCTAGGCCTAGGGGTATGACAGATTCGGTCAGTCGCCACCTCCACTGCACTAACACAAGCACTTTCACTTTCCTTACCTTTAAAGGCCTCCAGTTGTTCTTTAATGGCCTTCAACTCGGCCGCCAGGCTAGCTTACCGAGGGTCATCCGTAGATACGGAACCTGTAGGAGGTGCAGGAGTTACTACCTCAAGGGAAGGATCAACTTCCAAAGAGGAATCAATAATAGGATCAATAGATAAATCTACGCTAAGTTCGTCTTCCTTACCACTAACAGACTTAGACTTAGACCTAGAAGCTCTCCTAACTCTATCGAGCTCTAGCTTACGCACATAGCGCTTCATAATTAACCAATCTTTCTCATTCAAAACCTTACATTCCCCGCACCTATTATCAAGGGCACAAACAAAACCCCTACAATTAGAACAAACGGTGTGAGGATCTACCGCCATTTTCGGTAGTCTCACCTTACATTCCTCATTCGCACAGATACGGTAATGACTCTTTTCACTCATAATGAAAAACAGCAAAAAAAGCTAAGAGAAAACAAAATACAACGATCGCCAAAACCCCAAATCAGAGTACTTCACCAAAAAAGCAGACTGGTACACCGAGCAGGGAAAGTGAAGAAAAACTCTTAATGACGGACCAACGTGTTGTCGATCCGGCCGGCAGAGATGAACTGAAGAACAGAAAACGGGAATGATTCCTCCTACCACCCTTTAACGGGTGTTACCACCCAACCACCACAAGGCGGTTGCCTAGTTTTAGAAAAATTCTGCCGAAATAGAGATAATTAGCTATGTATATATAACTGCCAGGTAAGTTCTATTCATAAAATTGAAATTTGAATTATAAAAAGTGTTCATTATATTGATTAATAAAGATTATGGTAAATTTTCTTTATAATCTTTTTGTAATGTTCTTCCCAGGGCTCGACCATCTCAGATTCGGGTGACGCTGGGGGACTACGTGCTTAACTCAAATCAAGAACCATTAGACCCTCATGTCTATGGTGCTTCTGATATTAAGGTAATTTGTACACATTACAATGGCATTGGACATTTATTGTCTAGTGTGGAATCTCAGTTTGACAATTTTATTAACTAAGTTACCTTTTACATTAAATTGCATCTTGTCATGTAAGACCAAATACAACTATGTATAAAAGATGTTCTTTCAGAAGTTCCATTAACCAGAGTTTCTGTTGTGGGTGATTTTTCCTCTGTTATATGAAAGGGGAGTGTAAGTTTAAACTGATACCTTTACTGTGTTTTGTCCCAGCTACTTGAAATAATGAAATGAAAAATCTCTACACAAGTACTTCGTTTGTTCTGACACCCTTGCTAAAGTTAAAAAAAACCAGACCAGCATTTGACTGGTCTTAATTTTACTATATTTCAACATAATATTTTCTCAATCATTTATTATCTGAAGGTCGTTGTCTTAGTAGTTCTCTAGCTATTGATTAATATAACTATCCCAAATTTATCAAAAACTCAATCTTCACCTACAGTCTTTGACTTTATTTCTATTTGTTTGGAATGTCTGTTGTAAGGCTGCTAACAAGGGTTTATGAGATCTTTCTTGCTGTAAGTGTCGATTTACCCTAAGGTTACACAAGGCAATTTCGTTCCCCATGTGAATAATTACTTTATACAATTCATGGCACAGAAAAAATTTCATCTAAATTGTGTAGCTAAATGATTAGGAATATCACAAATGTTTAAAGTAATTTGTATTTTTCATAGCTGTACAAACTCGAGTCCTTTAATTAGGGAGATTGATTCAGTGCGAGCGGCAGACGATCATTAGAATTTGTTACTAAGTTGTTAACCAGCTGGTGAAGGGTGCAGGCGAGGAGCGTTGCCCCCTTTACCAACAGGAATGGCTAACTTTTGACCTTTCAGCCCAGGACAGAGGGTTGATTGAGGAGGTAAGTTGGATTAAAGGACTTTGGTTTCTACTGTATAGATAGGAAAGATACAAATTACCTTAAAAATTTGTGATTTGTTCCTATGTGACATACAAATCCTTGTTCTTTAGACTTACGGCTTGGTGAGTTGTAAGTCCTCTTGGAACCAAACTGAATGGTTCATTTTCTTTTCTGGAAGTGTCCATCATTTGGTCCTGAATGGGAGCTAAACGATGACTCCAGCAACCTTCTCACTGACTTTCATAGGGATGAAAAGACTGATAAGGTCTGATCTGTACATGGCTGCATGTACTCAATCAAATAAAGAAACCTTTCCCCTAAGGGGATATTAGTTTGGAATAATAAATCTGTATGATGATGAATAGGTTGGTATAAATTCTACAATGCTTCCCCTTTTAGGGAGGATGGGGAATATTCTTCTTTAGCCATAAAGATTGGAGCTCCGAAGTGTGCTGTACCTTACTAGCATCAGGTCTGATCCAGCACAACGATTCGACAGCTTTGTCCATGAGAGGGGGAACAGAGAATTGAAGGAGAAGAGCCAATCATTCTACCATTCATTCCAGACTTGCACCTGTACGTTACCATAGACAAGATGCTTTTTGTCCTGTGGGAGCTGGGCTGATTATGCAATTACAGTACTTGAGCAGCTACCATGGGACTAAGCACAAGTAACTTTGGGTATACTGTACTCCCATAGGTAGAAGGACATGAAGATGGTCTGTCTTTTCTAAACTATGGCCTTCATCACTTAGCCCACTGAATTTAACGTGGAAGTTTTCCTTAGGTAGGAGGAAGTCACATTGGCCATTTGGATGGCAAACAACCTGGGATGAATGTGCTCAGTCCAGTAATGTGAAAAAATGCGTTTCACCCCTACATTCCATGATCCATATTTAGGTTGTACTGTAATTGGTCATAACCCACCATGTTAGATGATATGCTCTCATCTGTGAATGAGAGACTGCAAAGGTAGTAATATGATTAAGGATTAGCAAATAATCACAATCCCTCTTGAAAGGAGCGTTTGAACAACAATTCTTCCTCTTACCAGTACTGACGAAAAGATTCTGTACTTTAGGACGACAATGACATGTACATTTTAAGTAAATACAAATTGCCCATACAGGACAGAGTAAAAGATCATCCATATTATCACTTACCTGAGGTTATATGGAGATGGAGTCAAACTGGTTGTGATTTATGGATTGATTCTTTTACACTTATTTCTTGGTCTTGCCTGTGCTAATGAAAAGTCTTTGACAGTTAGGCTTGAGGTGTCGGTTTTTTTTTTTAAATAGCACTGCAAAACCCTCATGGGACACAAAAGCATCTCCTCAGTCACCACCTTACGCTTCACAGTGAGAATGAATGGAGGGAGTCTCTAAACTGGGGTCATGCACAGGCGGGTTCTGGGTTTTGGCTATGAATTGCGGAAAAAACTGAAAGAAATCTCTTTCCGCCCCTCGGCGTGGGTGACTAAACAAGTCTCCATGCAACTCGCCTAATCTCTTTGCCAATGCAAGACTAGCAAAAAGAGAGGTTGAGAGTTGGATCTCTTGTCTCATGACCTCCTTAAAGGCACAAACAGGGTATGCATAAGGACCTTGAGGAAAAGGGTCACATCCCACTCCAGGGGCCTGAGGTCCCGGGATGAGCAAGACTGCTCAATGCTCCCACGAAGGGGAGAGGTCTATACCCTTCAATCAATAGACCATGCCCATAGCTGAGCAGTAGCCTTTGAAAGCAGTGGCAGAGAGGCATGGCGAAGGAAGAATAGGAACTCCACGATTTGTGCTAGAATTGCTTTGACCAGAGAAGTATTGCTTTTACGTCACCAATTGCAGATAGCCCACTTTCCTTGATAGCCAGCTGCAGAGGATCATCACAGATATCCAGACATCTGTGCTGAGCATCATGAAAAGCCTTTCATTTGGAGGAGATGCTGCATAGCCTCTAACCAAGAAGATTCAATGACTTTATGGACTTGTAGTAACTATGAAGATGCGGCTGACAGAGGAGAGTATATCACTGGGGTAGGACTCTCAAGACTATGAGTAGAAGAACTACCAGAAGGGATACCAATCAGCATGGGGCTATGTGGAAGCTACCAAGGTCAACCCAAGTCCTTCCGTTAAGAACACCCTGTTGATAATACCCAGGTCAGGCTGAACAGAGGGAGGCATATGCATCCAGGTGATCCCATACTGTAGATGTTGGAAGGCATCTTCAAATACAGCCCACAGGTCTGGAATAAGGGATTGATTGATTGAAAGTTGTCTGGCATCCTGACATCTAAGGTCATTGACGCCGATACCATTTACTGTATATGAAAATTAAAAGAGAATTCGATTAAAACCATAAAAATTAAGAAGTCATCAAAATAGTTATAGAGTTTTCAGAAGACCTGCTTCTGAAATAAATCTAAAAATTCCGCTCGCATAGTAAGACACATCATGTCCAAGAATCTTGGCAAGGATAAACCTGCCATCCTCACCTCGAGCCTCAAACAGATATCTATTTCTTAAGTTAGTAAAATTAGGGCATTCGGTCAACAAATGCCTCACTGTTAAAGGTACTAAGCAGTCCTCGCAGTACGGTTGGTGTTGGCCCTTCAGCAGAAACTCGTGTGTCAACCGTGTGTGACCAATACGGAGACGACAAAGAGTCGTCTCCCATTTTCGGGGAATCATGTTATACCTCCAAGGTGATATGATATTTGTTACTTCCCTCATTTTATTGCCGTCTTGACTGTCCCAGTGCTGTTGCCATTTATCACAAACCAATTTCTTGATATAAGGTAGGAGATCGTTACATGGAATGGGATACCTCCTTGGTAGCAACTCGGATGCCGCATTCTTCGCCAGTAAATCTGCCTTCTCATTCCCAGACACACCTACATGTGCTGGAACCCAACAAAATCGAACAGTTATACCTTTCCGTCCAATAATAAAAAGCCATTCTAAAATCTTTAAAACTAGAGGGTTACTAGAATTAAAAACTTCTAAAGCTTGAAGAACACTCCTTGCATCACTAAAAATTGTAAAATTACCCTCCTTTTCCAAAGCTATTTTCTCAATAGCGGTTAATATGCCATACAGTTCGGCAGTAAATATGGAAGCTGTTAGAGGAAGTGCACCTCTACAATTAAAATCATTACTATGTACTCCAAATCCAACGCCAGCATCAGATTTGGAGCCATCAGTATATATAAAAGTCGATCCCCTATGTTCTTCGACATGTTCCATAAAAAGAGACCTGGATTCTAAGTCAGTCATATTCTTCTTAACTCCAATAAAGTATTTACAAAAAGATATGTCAGGTAATTTCCATGGAGGCGTTGATGATAACTTGAATGGAAGTACCTTATTTCTAATTATATCCAGACTATTTAAAAATCGTTTCACCCGAAAGCCATAAGGTTGAGGAAATTTTGGGTGCAACTCAAAGTATGATGCGTGTCTTACAAGGCTTGCAGTCTGAAAGGCTAGAGAGTTAGGGAGTCTTTGCATTCTAAACCAATACCGAAGAATGGAAGACATTCGGTAAAGGTCTAGAGGTAACTCTCCAGCATCAACAAGGAGACTTGGGATAGGCGAGGTTTTAAAAGCTCCAGTAGATAATCTAATACCTGCATGATGTATAGAGTCTAATATTTTTAACCGGCTTGGGGTGGCTGAAGAATATACCTCACAACCATAACTAATTTTGGAAAAAATCAAGGCCTTGTATAATTTTAAAATAGTATTGCGGTCTGCCCCCCATGATGTATGGGACAATACTTTTAAGATATTCAGAGCTTCAACACATTTAGCTTTTAGCACTTTTAGGTGAGAAACCCATGTAAGTCTACAGTCAAATATCAAACCCAAAAATTTGGTTTCCGATACACATGGTATCCGTTGACCTTTAATGTATATATCCGGGTCTGGATGTACTCCCCGGATACGACAAAAATGGACAATGGTAGTTTTACTTGTCGAGAACTTAAATCCATTCATGTCAGCCCACTGGATAATTTTATCAATAGAGAGTTGGATTTTTCTCTCAACCATTGCCATTCTAGTGCCAGCAAATGATATTGAGAGATCATCCACAAATAGTGTTGAGAGAACATCCTGGGGAATGGCTGAGGATATCCCATTAATTGCTAGTGCAAAAAGGGTTACACTCAGCACACTACCCTGAGGAACTCCTTCTTCCTGGCACTTACTCTCTGATAGAGTTTCCCCCACTCTCACTTGAAAAACTCTATGTGAAAGAAATGCCTGAATAAATAGTGGCAGCTCTCCTCTCAATCCCAATTCATGAATGGTTTTAAGAATACCATATCTCCATGTGGTATCATATGCCTTTTCAAGGTCAAAAAATACTGTAACATGGTGCTGTTTGGAAGCAAAGGCTTCACAAATAGATGACTCAAGTCGTATCAACACATCAGTCGTTGAGTGCATTTTTCGGAATCCACATTGAATCGGTGATAAAATACCTTTCTTTTCAAGGTACCATATCAGCCTTGCATTGACCATCTTCTCCATGATTTTACATAAACAAGATGTCAATGCAATAGGACGATAGTTTGCTGCTAAAAACTTGTCTTTACCAGGTTTTAAAAAGGCTAAAATAATGGCTAGTTCCCAAACACTTGGGTAGCTATGATCATGCCATATTCTATTAATAATACTTAAAATAAATAGCTTTGTATTAAAATGTACATGTTTAATCATTGCATATGGAATTCCATCGGGTCCAGGGGCTGTATCGTTGCAATGAGCAAGTGCGGAATCAAATTCTCTTTCAGTGAAAGGAGAATTATACGACTCTTCCCTTCTTGTTGCAAAATTTAAAATTTTCTTTTCTTCAGTGCTCCTATACTGGTGACCAGGGGCTCCTTCACACTTGCTGGATACATTTGAAAAAGGATTAGCCAGGGCATTGCTAACTTCATTTGCTTCAGTTACATACTGGCCATTCACCTCCAACACTGGTGGTGGGTTGGGGGTGAATTTGCCAGCTATCTTTTTTACTTTCCTCCACACAGAAGATGGTGGTGTTCTACTGTTAATGGAGGAAACAAAAGACATCCATGACTGGCGCCTTGCTTCTTTCATGGCACGACGGAACTGTGCTCTACATTTCTTGTACATAATTAAATTCTCATCAGTTCGGAGTCTACGCAATCGTGTTAGAGATCTTCTTGTGGCTCTGTGGAGTGCAGTTAGTTCTGAAGACCACCACGGGACTGGTCGTCGTTTGAATAATCCTGTTGTTTTGGGAATTGAATTGACTCCTGCTGTATGAAGAGTTCCATTCAGCAGGTCTATGGCATCATCAATACTTTCAAACTGTTCTGCTCTCCCTTCAATTTCACTTAGCTCACAAAATTTAACCCAGTCTGCCTTGTCTAGATTCCAACGTGGCGATCTTTGCAAAGGTGGACCCTTGTTGGTGTTTATAATGATTGGTGCATGATCACTAGTATGCCAATCATCTAATGTCCTCCAATCAAAATCAAGAAGGCAGTTAGAGCTTGCAATTGAAAGGTCAATGCATGACAAAGTACCTGTCTGAACATGGAAGTGCGTGGGCTCTCCTGTATTAAGGAGCCCCACATCCTCATTCTCCACAATTGATGAGATAATATTGCCCCTTGTGTTGGCCAAAACATCACCCCATAAAGGATGTCTACCATTCATATCTCCCAGTAAGAGAAAAGGTTGAGGGAGTTGTTGAATAACTTCTACTAAATCATCATATAAAATATCATCATTTGGAGGTAAGTACAGAGAGCATATTGTATATTTTCTCCCTATATCAATTTGTACAACAACTGCCTGCAGGGTTGTACGTATAGACACGGGTATTTGGGGAACATCTCGACGAATGTACATGAGACTTCCGCCATGGCTCCCTGCTTGTTGATTATATGGTGTTCTATAGCTAACATACTCTCGAGGACTAGGAGTGTTAGAATCAAGCATACTTTCCTGGAGACATACTATTATGGGGGAATGCTCATGAATTAGGAGCTTAAGTTCTTCATATTTCGCCCTCAAACCCTGACAGTTCCATTGCAAAATGGAGGAGAAAACTATGGATTATTTCTGGAAGACGTCTTGGGTGAGGTCTTCCCATTAGCAGTTTTTAATCTAACATTATTACTTGTAGGTTTCTTCAGAGATGGTCTTGTTATGTTGGGTTTTACGTTGGAGTTTTTCTTTGTATCTTTTTTATATATTTGTTGAGGGGGATGGTGGACCTCAACTTGAATTTCTGATTTATTTAAATTGTCTTCTGGTTGATCGCCAACATCAACAGACAAAACATCATATTTATTTGATGTCATAATTCTAGTATTTCTTATGGAAGGGGGTGAGAGAGATGGAGGTCTCTCTCTTTTACGATTAATAGGTTGCAGGTTACCAGGTTTTTGTACCTTCCCCACTACAGGTACACCTGATAACTTGGTGTCAGGTGGAATCTCCATTAAATCAGGCAAGGATATGGCCTGGGAGAGGTTAGTACTATCCTTTGTAATGGGGGACAAAGGTTTGATAGTGGTGGGCAATGTCTTTTTGTTGATACTCAATGATAAATCTTTAAGAGGAGATGTTCTTGTCTTATGCAGCACTTTATCAATAGATTGTGAATTCCTTTTTCGAGAACTACCTACAGTAGTAGGTGGGTGAGATGATTCCCGAGGAACTTTTTCTCCTGTTTTTAATGTTTTTGCATAAGTATTAGATTTATTTAATAATCTCTTGGCATGCCCCACGCTTACATGTTCAATAATTGATTTATTGAGGGCAGCCTCTTTTAACTTATAAAACTGGCAGCTCCTATCATTAGATTTATGATTAGAGTTGCAGTTTAAGCATCTTGCCTCAAGTGTACAATCCCCATGGTAAATTTTGGAGCAAGTATTACAAATTTTTTCATTATTGCAAACTTTGGAAGGATGTCCAAATTTAAAGCAATTATAACATTGCAGTGGCTTCTGCTTAAAAGGTTGAACTCTGATCCTTTCGTTTTCTATGTCTATGTGGAAAGGTACACCAGCATCCTGGAAAGTAAGAACAATCATTGATGTTCCAGGTACTTTATGTACTTTCCACACTGATAGGGGACACATGGCCAATATCTCCTCTTCAGTAAATTCATACAGATCCCTATTAAAAACCACTCCCCTTCCATAGCTAAAGTTTAGATGGGGTTTGATGTCCAATTTTATATCATCATTTACTGTCTTCAAATTAGACAGTATAACAGACTGTGTGTATGACTTGGCCTTTATCAAGAAACTTTTCTTCCCGAATCGAGATATATCTCCAGGTGCGATCGTACCTACCTTCCTCTGAAGAAATTTGCATATCTTGAAATAATTTTCCGTACCTCCCACAGATTGAGCAAGAAGCCACATTGGTGGTTTTGGCTTTCTTTGGGATGGTATATCTGCCTCTATATCTTTATCAGCCCAGTCTGCTGGTGTGTAGACATCCAGATCTTTAGGTGCCCCATCACAAAGAGCACCCTTAACACTCATATTACCTACTTTAATATCAACAATGTTACAGCTTGCATTAAATGCTTCCTCATGACAATTAAATGATAACCAAGATTCCCAATTATCATCTTGAAGTTTCATTCTAATTTCTTTTATTGATCCGTAACACTCAAATATTTTATGTAGCACATCATAATTAGCTTCTAAAGGGATTTGGGTAACGTGCAGGACTTTCAGTTTTCCTGTGTTGCCCAAATTACCCTTTTTCAGAATGTTTAAAGAACAGTCCTTTTTAGTTCCTAGGTCGTCAACGGAGTTTTCTTTAAATGAATTGCCAGAGGTCGTCAACAGTGCCGGGGGCGAGTCAGCATATCCAGGGGAGGTGGGGTCATTTTCACAAGAATCCATCATAAAAAAGAAGAGAGAAGAGTGATTTTTTGAAGTTTGATTTACCTGCTTGAGAACATTAAGGCATCACATGTTGGGAAGGAAATTTACACTCTCCACTACCGGCACAGTGAGAGTATACTTCCCAGATGGTCCACTCCATACCCTACCCGAAGGATAGCATCAAAACAGATATAGAGGCACAGGTGTAAGCTGAACCCGCCTGTTAGGACTGAGACCAAGAAACTATGGAATCATCCTCCCCATATCTGTAATGACGGGCTTCCGGCCAGAAGCCGAGAGTCCTACCCCAAGCATTGGATCCCCCTGGATTCCGAAGACCCAACACTTGGAATAGTTCCGCCAAAAAGGTCCAAACCATCTTCGGGATGGCTGAGATCATCCTATACACTCACATATAGCTTTGAGCACAAACGCCTCCCAACCGCGACACCTTTCACATTCATCAAAGCAGGCAGCAATACCGGATGCATAAACATCCGCCCAAGTGGCAATAACAGATGTAGAAACATCCATGCCATAAAGAGAAAAAAAAAATAATAAACATACATATATATGTAAAAATATACACATATACATATGGAAAATTTTACTCATAGGGTTGGGACAGCATCATGAAAGAAAGTTTATAATATTAGGAGAAGGTTGAAGCAATATAAAGAGGAAGAAAAAGATAAGAAAGAGAGAAATTTAGATTCGAACTGGGGGAGCAATTTCCCCAAGTTCGAGAGCCCTCTTGCCCGTCACCAAGATTCAGCATGGGAATGAAATGCCGTGCTGAAGCTCAATGACTTCATCAAGGCATTCTCTCATTAAGAGGGTGGAATAAGGGAGCAAAACAGGGAAGCCTTCTGATTTGCCGAGTGATAATCAGGTCAATCCCAAGGGGCAAAAAGCCTCTCCCCTACACAAGGATGTAGGGCCCACTCTGACCCTGTCCCTGGTGATAGTGTGTCTGCTATTTCTTTCCTTAAACATTCTGGGAAAGCTTACAGTACTAGAAAAGCTGCTTGCATTTTGAAGATGTCTCTAAACTAGAGACCAAACACCCAAGGTGACTAGGTCACCAAGGTGTGCTCTCCACCTCTCTTATGCGTATCCCAGAACAGTTGCATGTCCAGAGGCGTTGACTCGAGTGGGACCCCACCTGCCGAGCTCACTAGTGATCCTTCAGAAGGGATCTCTGGGGGAGACACCCATGAGGAATAAGCTTCTCCAAGGAAAGGTGGCTGAGAGACACTTCCAGTACCAAGCTGATACATCGTCATGAACAGAAAGCCACGCAACCTCCTTGAGCTTGCTGATGCAATTTTCTAACGGAAAGTCTCAGTCAGTCGTTGAGATACACGAACAGTCGTATGTCATGCGAGTGGGCCTAAGCAACTACCAAGGTGAACAACCCATTGAACATCTGAGGAGTTGTATACAGTCTGAAGGATGGAGTCTTGAACTGGTTCACTGTACTGTAGAAGGGGAAGCGGAGATACTTTCGAGAAGACTGTTCAGCAGGCACTTGAAAGCATAAAGTCTCTTTTTTAGACAGAAGACAGCATAGACTGTATTGTTTCTATCTTCATCTTGGTTTGTGTTCAGAGTAGAGAGGTCTATATGGGGAGAGGGGGGGCAATCCTGAAAAAGTAGCAAGTATTCCTAACAGAGGACATTCACTACCCAAGGCTCGGCCCAGTGTCTATGCCAAATCTTCCACTGGCGAGACAGGCATCTTCCCCTTATTCTCAGCAATGGGAGGGGGGGAGGGGATAACATTAGCCTTTCCCTCCCTTCTTCCCACCACCCAGTTCTTGAAAAGACCAGGCTGGGGTGCTCGAAAAGGCTGTGCAGGCACAGGCTCTTTTTAGGGGTGAGGTTATGGGCCGTGCCAATTGGGGTCTTTGAGCAAGCGCAGGGTAGTTCCTCAATCACAATCCCGCAAGCTCGGCCACTACGTGTACTTCCTTCTAAGGGCCAGTGCGGTGGATCAGGGAGTCCTCCAAGATTCCTTCGCTCTACAAAACTCCTGGGAAGGAGAGATGTGGCATTAGACATGGCATCCCGCACTGATGAGTTCCTCAGCGATTACACCACCTATGGGGTAACTGGTTTTGAAAAAGAGAAAACTAAAGCATCTCGTATCTTGAAATCCCAGTTATCGTACTGGTTTACTGAGTGGCGAGCCAAAAAGGTCACAGCCTTCAACCAGACACCATGAGAGACTTGTACTTCTCCTAAGACTTAGGGATTAATAGCACCATTGTCTTTGAGTAAATTACTGCTCCTGACCACTGGTCAAGCCAAGAAACGGCATGGAAGGAGGCCAAGGCTGACAACTCCAAGGCCTCTTACTCAGATGCCAAGAAGGACATGTAGTGTATCTAACAAGTCAACCTGCAAGAGAGGCTGATGCAGTATTTTCTGGCGTTTAAAAACTTTGATGCCTGGAGAGTGGGGTAACAGGATCTTATTTGACCAACTGAACTCAAGTTCTCAGATCCGATTCAACTTTATCTTGAGCCAAATCAACAAGATTTAACCCTGGCAAATCCAAGGAAGGCCTTGAACCTTGAGGAGTACCTAAGTACTGTACCATCACTGACAGGTTCTTACTGATGGAGGTACCAAAGCTGCCACTCCCAGACCACTGCACGTATGGATGAGAGCAAGGCCTCTCATGAAGGAACTTTCTGACTTGTGGTAGTCGGCATCTGCACCAGTCCATGGTCTGGTGTCCTCAGGACATCCAGACTATGAGTACCCTCACACCCAGCTGGGAGACCATGAGATTCTACTACCCCCATGAATACACTTGTTCCACCCCCAAGAACATAACCCAGTACGTAATTGGAGGCTGACAAGTGCCCGGGAAAGCCAACAGCAATGGGAGGAAAATCCCTGTTACGGGTCCCAACAGAGATGGCTGGAGTACAATGTACTCCTCCCTCTGCCGAGCAGGGCAGGGGACAGCTACGGCTCATGCCTAGTGGCATGATGGAAAGGTTCATCCGCCCCAATTACTTGGTCTTCTATGGAATACTTGACAGCCCCGAATTCAACCGGCTTGAATGAAATCTTGCTGGAAGAGAAGCAGGAGTTTACTGTCTCTGAAGGAAGAGTGATGGAGGTTGCTCTTAACGGGAGCCACAACACTGGGACACACTGTCACATGGGAGAGGAAAGGTACAATCACAGGGCCTGTGACCTCACAACAAGCAGAGCCAGAGGCAAAGCCACAGAAACTGAGGGAGCAGGTGATACGTGTCCCGGGAAGCGGTGGGATAAACAAGGGCCGAGATAGGGAATTGGCAACACACTTTGTTCTTGCCCACCTAACGTTAGGTTCAACACCTCCCAGTGCCGGCACCATTTCCGCCAGAATATCAATCATTCTTTGAGTTTTCAGTCCTATTGGGCTTGGGGAGGGGGGTTTTACTGTAGTCCCTGACATTGGCAGCACCACAACATCTTTCATCACTAGCATCACTGGGAATACAGGGGTCACTGGCACTGGGGGAACCAAGAGCAGTAGCAGCCTTAGCTACAAGCTCCCTCAAAAAAGTCATGGGGATCCTACCTGAAAGACCTAAGGAAACCCAAGATTCCCCAAGGTCAAACTCATCATCAGTAGTCTGCATGGAGATGGGTGAAGAGCTTCCACCTTTTGAAAGGGTGCAGAAAGCCAGCCAATCCAGATCCAAGAGTGAATGAATGAATGATTTAAAGTTTTCAGGCATCCTGACATCTAAGGTCATTGACGCCGTCCAGATCCAAGAGCTATTTGCTCCCGATGCATACAGTACTCCCCCTATGACCGACCGAGGCAGGGGCGGCAGCAGCAGTCGCACCCCACTAAGAGACCAAAGCAGTAAAAGACGTCTTCAGGGTGTACGCCTGCCATTGCACAGGAGGCCACGGCCTGCACTCTGCACATGGAGATGACTGCAAACAATCATGTCCTTTGCAAAATGCACTTAGGAAGTGTGGATCTACAGCCGGTTTGCTCATAAACTGGTTGCAGCTACCACCCTTCCCCTGGACAAGTATGAACACCTCACTTAACTTCCATCACATCACAAATAATTCAACAATGCATTCACTTTCTGTAGCAAAAAAGGAAAAAGTTTGGTAAGGAGCCGACAGTACATGATTACCTGTCAGTGGCCGAATCAGAAGTGAGCTGTTCTGGCTGGGAAGGAAGGTGGAGCTCCTCACCCGCACCTTTACTAGCTGGTGAAACATTCATCGACAAATTCTAATGACCAGCTCCTGCTGAATCAGTCTCCCTAATTAAAGAACGAGGGTTTTAATGTTGCATAAGAACAAATGGGTAATTTTTTCTCTATAACCAAAATTTTCAGAAGAAAATCTTCCACAAAAACAAGAATTAATTATTTTTTTTACTCCAAAAAAAGAACAACACAGAAAAGAGAATTTATATCTTCATTGACTTTACCAACCTAGACCTTCAATTCTATATAAGAATTTGTTTTCGTGATGTATTGAGCTGCTCACACCAGCAATTTTCACAAAACTTTTGTTAATGATGAAAATAGCTGTCCTCTATTTTCATCAGTTAAACCATCAAGCAAGTGTTGTGCTTTCTGATGACTAAATGTTTCCCAGAAGGCTTTTAAGATGCTGTACTATTGTTTAGTACATCAACATGTAAACATTCTGGCTTTAAATATAAAGTTTCATAAGCATTACACATATGATTCAGAGTTAAAACTATTGACATTGTGCTTAATAATCTGTATACAGTATAAGTTATCATTTCACAATTGTTGCTACTTCTACCCAAATATTCTACAATTAAATGAGCAAGATCTGTAAAGTTGTGTTTTAGTATCACTTCAATGATGTTTTTATCTTGCAGGTTCATCCAAACTTCAAGTTCACACCACAGGCTGACAGATTTGATGTAGCTGTGATAACCCTAGATTCTCCTGTGCGCTATGAGCCACACATTCAGCCTATCTGTTTACCTGAAAAAGGCACAGATTGGCTGGGCAGTTATGCTTTTGCTGCTGGATGGGGGGCATTGGAATCTGGTAATGAAAAATTACTTGTGTAAAAGAGTACAGTACTTAGACTGACTAGACGTTAGATCCAAGGATACCAGCTGATTTTAATGCTGCAGACTGCTTCTGACACAATCTAATACTTTTAGGGTGCATATGAGATCAATTTATAAAGTGCTTACTCAACTAATTTGTATCAGCTGACTCATTTGACAGGAAAATTGCTGCTGACTATGATTCCTAATATGGGTGAAAATAATATGTTGATTGTATAATTTTCTAAAACTTAATAATAACCTTGTTGCGTTATATGCTATTGCAGGTGACAAGACTAGCACAGTGAGCATTTCTGATTCTGGACGTTTCTGTGCAAGAAAGACGATACTTTATGTTTGTGTGTATGAAGTGCTCCGGGGCTAGTTTGACGCGAAAAACGATCCATTGTGTATTCGTTTTTAACATTCAGGGCAAAATTTTATGAAAAAGTGGTTTTTACTCTATTTGGTCCTCCTTTCTTCAATTTTAACTTTTAATTTTTAAAATTAATTGTAAGACAAAAGTGTTAACTTTCAATTTTTAACATTAGTTGTAAGACAGAAATGTTAACTTTCAATTTTTAACATTAGTTTTAAGACAGAGTTGTAGTAAAGCTGCTCAGCTGGAATTAAGGGTATTTGAAATATTAGCTACCAACTTCATGAAATAAAATGAAATCTTGTTTATTCTCATTGAAATTTAATAGTATTACTTTATTTGCCGATATATTTTAATAAAATGAAATAACAGTAAAGTGTGAATCTTAAAACTTACAGAACTGTTACCTGTTTTTATGATTGATATAATATCCCTTCTCTTCATTATATCTGTTTGCTGCATACAGGCTCTCGCGCAAGACCAAAGAAGCTTCAAGTAGTAGATGTCCCAATCCTTGATTCAAGGTTATGTGAGGACTGGCATAGACAGAAAGGCATCAACGTTATTATATATGATGAGATGATGTGTGCAGGGTAAGAAAAATTTGCACTTTAAATTAAATTTCTATCAAAAGTTTAAAATAATTTTACTGCAATAACTAAAAAAATGCTGTTTATGAAATTTCTTGAGCTACGCTTTCTTTGTTGAAAAACAAAACACACTTGTAAACTGATTGGATGTACAGTGAACCCTCGTTTATCGCGGTAGATAGGTTCCAGTCGCGGCCGCGATAGGTGAAAATCCGCGAAGTAGTGACACCATATTTACCTATTTATTCAACATGTATATTCAGACTTTTAAAACCTTCCCTTGTACGTAGTTCTGTTAACAAACTACCCTTTAATGTACAGAACACTTAATGCATGTACTACAGTACCCTAAACTAAAACAGGCACAAATATTAAAGGTGATTTTATATCATGCATTTCCTAAACACGCTAAAAAGCACGATAAAAAATGGCAACTAATGTTTTGTTTACATTTATCTCTGATCATAATGAAGAAACAAACTGGAGGTAGAGCTTTGCTTATTACCCAGACATATTTCCCATACTTTTCCCTTAGAACTACATCACATCTTCCTACTTTAGATATATATATATATATATATATATATATATATATATATATATATATGTGTGTGTGTGTGTGTGTGTGTATATATATATTTATATGTATACACATATACATACCTACATATATACTTAAATACATGCATACATATATATATATATATATTACTGTATATATATGGGTTATGGAAAAAATCCGTGAAGTGGTGAATCCGCGATGGTCGAACCGCGAAGTAGCGAGGGTTCACTGTATACCATTATGTAAAACAATGAAACCTTTGGTAATGTTTCTGTACCCGGAAGAGGTTACCATGTGAGTAATAATGTATCGATCATTCACTTCATAAATCTAAACAGCAGTTCCCATTTAAGAACAAATCTTTTGGACAAGCCCTAGGAGTGTCAAAATGTGACTTGTCTCATTAAACTAGTTAAGGATAAATATTCGAGGGTAATCATGTACAAGTTTCATCCTTGGGATGAGGAAAGAAATTATCTTCCAGTGGATTATACTGTAATGGAACACATCAAGTCATAAATTTCAATAACAGCTTATTCGAATAACAAAATTGAAATGGTATAATTTTTCTCTTTCTCAGTAATAACCCGTCGATTGTTACAGGTATGCACAAGGAGGTAGAGACTCGTGTCAAGGAGATTCCGGTGGACCTCTCATGATTCAAGATTCAGGTCGTTGGTACTTAGCTGGTATTGTTTCCGCTGGTTATTCTTGTGCAGAAGTAAAACAACCAGGTAAGAATACTGCATTCCTTAAAATTCACAGTATTTGATTGAAAATATCCTCAAAAATATCCTTAAGCAAGTTTGATATACATTAGATGTGCCTTTTAAAACTTTCATACTTTCCAAAATCAACTGACCATTCATTCTTTACTTCAACAGGTATATATCACAAAGTGTCATATACAACAGACTGGATCTCATGGGCAGCAAACTCTTAAGCCATATATATATATCTCGAAATAGGAGCCGAGGATTACTGTACCTAAGCAAAGAATATTTCTTGCTCCTGTTTATAATGTGAATTTAGATACATGATGTAGATCACATTCTTATTTATTACAACTAAATTTTACAATTGATGTCAATTTTGTATTAGAGCTGTTACATCATGCACAGACCAAATTTCATTGCTTTTAAAAGTCAAATCCATTAGAAACATGAACAAACTAAGGTAATTCACAAAAATTAAATTACTCTGAAAGCTATGATAAGTAAGGTATTTGTATCATATGCACAACCTGATTTTTCACTATTTAACGAGAAGTTTAGCTGTAATAATTTCTCTATGGCCATATATAAAATTGTCCTGTAATGAAATGTGAATACTTCATCACTAAATACAAGAATGTCCTGGAATATTGTATCATAAATATTCCATGTACTTGTTCAAGATAGCAACAATTTTTAGAAGACAAGAATGTTTATGTACAGTATTTATATTTGTAAATAAGGCAGTAATTTCAAGATACATTTAGAATTATGTATCCACTTCATACATCTCACATTGTAAAGTATACTCATGAATACCAGTATCTTGAGTTGCTGTTAATCATAGCTCAACACCACCTGAATTTTGTTTCAAAACAGCAAATGCCCAAGTACCATACAATCCTGTGATATCACAATAATATTTTACCATTATTTAACCTTAGTAGTCATTCAAATAATACTGGATTTCACCAGTATTTTATTGTCAACACTTAACCTAATTAATATTTTCAAAAATAAAAGATTTTTGACATCCTCTTTAAAATCAACGAACAGTCAATTTGAAAATGCCTCCTTAAATTAATTACATATTTATGTTCGAAATCCGAAAATTTAGATGTACTTATATTACTACTACTAATGCAAACTCTGAGATGTGATTAGGCAAGAACTAACATATTGAAAAAAAAATATTGGAGTTATTTACTTTAAATATTTCAGTATTGAATGAATGACTGCAAAATGTCTTGTCTCTAGTTTGTATATTTGTTAATCTGTACAGTAGTCAGTGGTATTGTAACAATATGTTGCAGTATAGTTACTTAAAAGTACTTTTAGCAAACAGTTTTTTTATACTTTGAATGAAATAACTTCTGTGAGGTCATTCCAGCAGGGTCACCCATCTCTGTCACAACTCAGGGGTAAGAACTGTTTTTCTTTATAGAGAGCTGACCTTATGTGAAAGCTGAGAAAACTGCCAAAGACTTGTTGATATATTGAAAAATATTGTATAATAGTCCATTTCCCCTTTTTGTATACTGCATGTCATGATTTTGTAAAGGAATAGATTACCTTAGTCCTGTTATTTACTTTGTCAAATGTTTGTACTACAGTCTACATAAAGAGAGTGGAGATACAGTTTCTGTGTTTTTTATATATTAGAATGATAGATATATCATTAACGAAACCAATTAAAATTAGTGTCCAAGTTTTCCTGTTGATATTTAACTTGTTATTTTGTTAATCATTATGGATTATTTCTTATTTTTATAGTAGCCAGAAAACTTGGAATGCTTAACTCTGTTAATTACAATTATGTGACTGGGAGGTTAAGATCTTAGAACTGTATGCATAAGCTCCCTTGCTCTCAATGCAATTATGGCATTAGGAAAACTTCATAGTGCTGAGAAATTTCTCACTACAATATGAAAATACAGTAGGTTAAAATGCAAACATGGATGGCAATGCAACTTGTTTAGAAGTAAATGTAAGTTTAAAATCTTGCTAAAAAGAATTTTATCTTCTAGCCATACACAAATTGAGCTTTACCAATTGTTTATGAGAGTACTTTGTGTGTAAAAGTTAAAGGCTGTACTGAATAAACCAATTTTGTTATTTGGAAAACAATTAGATATTATGTAAAAATTTTCAAGGTTTCATAAGCTCTTGATGTTACAACTTATCATCATAATCAATTTCATTTGCCATAATGCCACTCCCATTGTTTCTCTAATCAGTACCAGTGGATTAATGACTAATTCACTGTTTTCACACTACTGTTGTCTTCACAAAGATGATGCTCTGGTTAAATCAAGATCAGTGCAAGATTCTTTATATAAGTGTATATTTTGAAATGTGTAATTATAAATAAGAATGATATATAAATAATTTTTGAAACGTTTTTTACTATATTAAACTAGTTTCATGATGCTCTTATTGTGTTGGTGTCTCATTTGAACGGGCTGGTACCGTCACGAACACTTCAGTGTAAATGTTGTATATACTGTATAACTAGATTTTTTAAAGACAATCTAAATAAATCATTGTAATATACCTTTGTTTTAATTCCTTACAGCCTAAACTGGTCAACATTAACTGACTACTTCTCACACAGAATTCCATAATAAACATTATCAAATGAAGGTTATAATGCTGCATGATTATTAAAAAAAAATATTAAACATCCTTAGTCATCACTTTAATTTAGAGATCATCTCGCAATCCATTCCTTTAAAACTACAGTAGAAAGGGATTACATTTTCTTCAACAATGTGAGTTTTAGTTCAATTGATATTTCCTTTTTACTACATTTTGTAGATAGATAATATGACAGCTGTCAGCCATAAATTCCACTAAAAGAGCTTTCTGAGGTAACGATGTTACATAGCTTGGTAGTCTGCACCATCTATAACAATGCCACATGAGTTTTGAATATGTGCAGCCAATAACATTCTTTGATGGAAGTTAACAGCTAAATATCCATAACTTTCAATTTGAAGGTAAAGAATATATTTATGAGCTAGTAATCCCCTATGGGGAAGAACAATGACTTCCAATTAGAAGCTGACTCTTGTATTAAGTCAAAACTTTTAGAATTTATAACCGTAATTTAACATTTGTCACTCCTTTGGTATGCATTAATTTCAGAAATCTTCGCAGGGACAATTACTGACAAAAAATATTTAAATTTCATTGTCCATCACTGAATCTAACACGTCCTGAAACCCAAGTTTATGAAATAAATAATTAAAAGAGAAAGAATAATCTGTGGGGGGTCTTTGACTGGCTCTAAGGGTAGATATTGAGAAGCATTACTCCAGGTAGACCACAATACCATACTGTAATTAGGTTTTGAAGGATCCCTTTATGGCACAGCTGTTTAGTTAGTCACAGCTAACACGTTATGATCTTTGAGTTAGGAAATCTTTTGGGGGGAATAGTGGTCTTGAATTTAGATAAATTTTAAGCAACCTATACTATCAAATAAAGTTTGAGCACCCAATAGATCTAAAGAGAAAAGGCATGGAGATGTTGAAAAGCTAATCATGACCCTTAAAACTACTCCCACCAGATAAGGGAAGCTTTACTTAAGTCAAGATTCTGAGGAGCTGAATTGAGACCTATAAGCTACAGAAGCTGGTCACTAAGGTTCTCCTTCAAGTCAAAGAAGAACCTATGCCAATATTTGGCTTTTTTTCAAGAAACCTGCTGCCTAAACAAACAGACAATCCTTTAGACCTCAGGAATGGCCTCCCCTCTGCTCTAAAAGACAGTATGCTTTAAAAGCATGAGCATATTCATATGGAGGTCCTACCTTGTGGGATAAAGTGCTGAGCACTAGGTCCAAGGTATAAAGCCTCAGCACAAAGAATTGAAAGAAACTCCGAAGTGCAAACACAGGCGGGGTCATTCCATGCTTAACAAGCATTAAGAGTTTAGTCACATAGAAAATAACACACAAGCTACCACGATTCTCAATAATAAAAAGACTACAGTAGGTATAAATGCTAAGAACACTAGTTGAGTCCTACAACAATAAATAGTGAATACTAACTAAGAAGAAGCCACTAAGCAGCAAATGATAAGGCATATTGGCCCAATGGTGTCTACATATACTTTAGTCATTAAGACACTAACAGTAAATTGTATTAGTGAGCAGAAGAGGCAACACAGAGGAGCAGGCTATGAAAAGTTCTACTCGCGCCGTCATTATGCGTGTTGCATACATTTTTCATAATTTTGACCATCCTTTGAATTCAGATTTTCCCAGACGGTACCATCCCGTAAATAGTATTAGGTACAATGTTAATTCTAACAGCGTTGCTTTCTTCATCATAAGGCTCAATACTACACAGCATTTTAAAAGTATTATCCGAGCCGTGACCATATTGTGGAATGATCTTTCTAATCTTGTAACTGTATCAGTGAACTTCAGAAGTTCAAACTTGTTGCAAATACAGTATTATGTTGAACAGGTTGACATTTTTCTCTTTTCATAGTTTATATAACATTCATTTGGCATTGTTGTTGATCTTCTAATATTTTACATTTCTTATTCCTTATTTCTCATAAATACAGTAGTTGGTTTATTTCCTTATTTCTTTCCTTCACTGGGCTACTTTCCATGTTGAAGACCTAAAGCTTATAGAATCAAGTTTTTCTAAGGTTGTAGCTTACTTAGTGCAGTAATTATAATTATAATACTGTACTAGTAAACAAAAATTGAGGCTTTATCCGCTAAGCCTGCTAGCAGAAAGACATGCAGTACATGTGCTCACCATTAAGAGCAGGCTCTAGCCTAAGAAAAGGCTGCCAAGCAGATAGCGCTTAGGTACATGGGAATAATGGAATGTTAGCACAGCAGTGTAAGGTACAGCAATAAATTCTCTTCCATAAACAAAGCTACGTAAATAAATACCTTGGCACTAAATGTCAAGCCACACTGTCGCCGCGCACAGCAAATTGTAAAACGATACTAAACGACTAGACTTAAAGCATTAGCTGCTAGAACTCTAATAAATAGGTAGAGTGGGATGCAGATGCTACTGGCTCTAACTGTACGGATAGCTAAAAGGTGCAAGTTGTTAGTGCTAATTCTTCTTCTTTGCATACATCTTTTCCCACTTCTGTGTGGGGTCGATGTTACTCACTGCCCATAGTTGTTTTGGTTAATTTTTCATGGCCGGATGCCTTTCCTGCCGCCAACCCTCCCCATTTACCCGGGCTTAGGACCGGCACCAAGTTGAGGCTGGCTTGCCCCCTCTCAGTGGCTGGGTATAAAGAGGTAGCCTCTAAGTGTACTAATATGTAGGAGCACCAATGCATTGTCATTGACCTAAACAAAATTAGTAATAGCCACAAAGTCAACCTTTAAAAAAATGACAAATTCGAAGATAATTTGTATTTTTCCTAACCATACAAACCTTAGTTATTTACATTGGGTTTACCTTTTAGCGCAGCTGAAATGACGAGCCAATAGTTTTAACGAGGGTTAATTACCCCCGCGCTAGTTAGCGGGGGGTGGGGAAGGGTAGCTTGCTACCCCTCCCCCGCCACACACCGGTGACCTGCTTCACTTCACTTAGAGGTAGGACTTGACTTGGGGGTCAGGGATGGCGGGCACATATGTGTAAATAGCTAAGGTTTGTATGGTTAGGAAAAATACAAATTATCTTCGAATTTGTCATTTGTTCCGTAACCGAAATACAAACCACGCTATTTACATTGGGTGACTTACCCCTTAGGAAGGGTGGAAAGTCCCCAGCCTTACTGACTTCGGCTTGCCCGGGGGCTCGATCCCTCAGTGAGCAGCACTAGAGAGAGGGAGCCCCTGTACCTCACAAGTTCCTAGCATCGCTAGGAACGAGTGGCCTACATAAGCAGTGTGTGGAGGAGAGTGTGACTCGTCCTATGAAGTTGACCTTGAGACCTTCAGATAGGAATTCTAGGATAGGACGTTCCCAATACCACCTCGTCAGGGTATGGGAGACGCAACAGTATTAAGCTTAATACTAGGAGCACAAAGAAGCATGGGTTACCTGCAGAGGTCGAGGTCAGCTATGCGAGGACCAGGATGCTGCTTCCCCAAGAGAGGGGAGAATGAAGAAAGAAGTAAGGGTCAGACATACTCTTTCATTCACGCAGACTAAGACCGGGTAACAACGCCCTCAACCTACTGCTACTTGTCCAAAAAGGAGCCTGAGGTTAGACCAGCTGTTGTGCAGCCACCACAGGGCCGATAGAAAACGTATCGAGGCTCCTGTGGGTCACGTCTTGCAGGTAGTGGGCTGTGAAGGTCGTTTGACGCTTCCAGACCCCAGCTTGAAGTAATTGCGTCACAGAGAAGTTTCTCTTAAAGGCCAGGGATGTAGCAATACCCCTGACATCGTGGGCCCGAGGGCGACGTGACGGAGGAGGGTCAGGATTCAGGGCATGGTGGATAACCCTTCGAATCCAAGCTGATATGGTGTTCCTGGTAACCCTCCTCTTAGTCCTGCCTGTGCTCACAAACAAAGCTCGCACTTGAGGACGGACTGCAGCAGTTCTCTTCAAGTAGTGCCTCAGACACCTCACTGGACATAGTAGCAGCTGGTCTGGGTCGATTGTTACAGAACCGAGGATCCGGCACTCCAGGATTCTGAGTCTTGGCAACAAACTCAGGGACGAACCTGAATGTTACCTCCCCCCATCCCCTTGAATGGGCGACGTCGTACGAGAGACCATGAAGTTCACTAACCCGCTTGGCCGAAGCCAAAGCGAGTAGGAAAGCCGTCTTCCAAGACAGGTGGCGATCGGAGGCCTGGCGTAATGGCTCGAAGGGAGGTCTCTTAAGAGACCTGAGGACTCGAACCACGTTCCAAGGAGGAGGTCTCACTTCCGACTGGGGGCAGGTAAGCTCATAGCTACGTATGAGTAAAGAGAGTTCTAGCGATGAAGAAATATCCACGCCCTTCAGTCTGAAGGCCAAGCTTAAGGCCGAGCGATAGCCTTTCACTGCCGAGACAGAAAGGCGCATTTCTTCCCACAGATAAACAAGGAAGTCCGCTATTGCTGGAATAGTGGCATCGAGTGGAGAGATACCCCTTCCACGACACCAACCACAGAAGACTCTCCACTTTGCTTGGTAGACTCCCTCAGAGGACCTTCGCAGGTGCCGAGACATTCTCTCCGCAACCTGTTGCGAAAAGCCTCTCTCCGCGAGGAGACGCTGGATAGTCTCCAGGCGTGAAGCCGAAGCGAGACTACGGGCCTGTGAGGGACGCCGGAGTGGGGTTGTCTGAGAAGCTCGTGTCGTGGAGGAAGCTCCCTCGGGAGCTCCGTCAAGAGCTGCAGAAGGTCCGGAAACCATTCCGCGTGATGCCATAGCGGAGCTACCAGAGTCATCGAACAGTTGACCGATAGTCCGGTCCTGTTGAGCACCCTTCTCATCAGACAGAACGGTGGGAAGGCGTACACGTCGATGTTGTCCCACCGTTGCTGGAAAGCATCTTGCCAGAGTGCCTTGGGGTCCGGGACTGGGGAGCAGTACAGGGGCAGTTTGAAGTTCAAAGCTGTCGCGAACAAGTCCACAGTCGGGGAACCCCACAAAGTCAGGACTTTGTTGGCTATCTGAGGATCCAAAGACCACTCGGTACTCACTATCTGCGAGGCCCTGCTCAGACTGTCGGCGAGCACATTCCTCTTGCCAGGAATGAAGCGAGCTGATAGTGTTATCGAGTGGGTTTCGGTCCACCTCAGAGTCTCGACTGCAAGATGGGATAGCTGCTGCGAAAAAGTGCCTCCCTGCTTGTTGATATAAGCCACTACCGTGGTGTTGTCGCTCATCACCACCACGGAGTGACCCGCCAGGGACCGTTGGAACTGCTGAAGAGCCAGTAAGACGGCCTTCAATTCTAGCAGGTTGATGTGTAGGCACTTTTCTGATTCTGACCAAAGGCCTGAGACCCTCTGGTTTAGAACGTGCGCCCCCCACCCTTCTTTTGACGCGTCCGAAAACAGAGTCAATTCCGGGGGGAGGACGAGAAGACTCACTCCCTTCCGCAGGTTCTCGTCGACCATCCACCACCGCAAGTCCGTCTGTTCCAGAGACCACATCAGAATGTCCGGGGAATCGGATCCTTGATTCCACCGGGACTTGAGCCGCCATTGAAGGGATCTCCTCCTGAGGCGGCTGTTTGGAACCAGACGAGCCAGGGAGGATAGGTGACCTAAGAGACGCAACCACGATTGGGCGGGGAGTTCTTCTCGCCTGAGGAAGGGTTCCGCCACCCTCCTCAGTCTTGCTATCCGGTTGTCTGATGGAAAGGCTTTGTGGAGATTGGTGTCTATTAGCATGCCTAGATAAACCAGTCGTTGGGACGGCTGCAGAGAGGACTTCTCGAGGTTTACCACGATCCCCAGATCCTGGCAAAGATCCAGAAGCCTGTCTCTGTGCCGAAGAAGGGTCGACTCCGAGTCTGCTAGGATCAGCCAATCGTCCTGACAACGAAGGAGACAAGTGCCGTTCCTGTGCGCCCAAGATGAAATCAGGGTGAACACTCTGGTGAACACCTGAGGAGCTGTGGAGAGACCGAAACACAGCACCTTGAACTGGTAGATCTTGTCGTCTAGGCAAAAACTCAGGTACTTCCTGGAAGACGGATGGATTGGAATCTGGAAGTACGCGTCCTTTAGATCCAGTGTGCACATGAAGTCTTGTGGTCTCACCGCAAGTCTGACCGCGTCTGCTGTCTCCATGCTGAACCGGGTTTGCTTGACAAACCCGTTCAGAGCTGAGAGGTCGATGACGGGTCTCCAGCCTCCAGTAGCCTTCTTTACAAGAAAGAGTCGACTGAAGAAGCCTGGGGAGCCGTCGACGACCTCCTGGAGAGCACCCTTCTCGAGCATGGTCTCGACTTCGGCCTGAAGGGCCAGTCCCTTTGCCGATCCCGTGGCATAGGAGCTCAACAACACTGGATTCGCTGTCAGGGGAGGTTGAGATGTTGTGAACGGGACGCGATAGCCTTGGCCGATCACTGAGACCGTCCAAGCATCGGCCCCGTGTTGCTGCCACCTGCGGACGCAACGCTGAAGGCATCCCCCACAGGTGGACACGCAGGGGGACTGCCACCCCTAGGGCTTGCGGCCGCGGCAGCCACCCCTAGGAGTCTTGCCTCCCCTGGAGGACTTACCGCCCCTCTTGACCTTGGCTGGAAAGGGCTGGGGCTTAGACACCACCTTCTTAACTGCCGGTGCCTCCTTTGGAGCCTTACGAGGCTGTTGCTGCTGTTGTGGCGGGTCTGGAGGCTTATAGGGCCGAGTTGTAAGGGCCCTATGGAGGAGGGAGTCCGTGCTGGATTTCCTCCACCTCTCAGCCGTTCGCTCCATGTCTTGAGGCTCAAACAGGTTCTCCCCCAGAAGGGAAGCATGTCGGAGCCTACACACATCCACGGTGGGGACCTTCGGATGGAATCTCTCGGACACAGCATCGCGACGCTCCAACACCGAGTTGGCCCACAGGGTGGTAACCTGGTGCGCCAAAAACTCGATGGAGCGGGTGCCCGAGAGCAAGAAGGTCTCCAGGGCCTTCCTATTGGTCTCCTTGGACAAGTCCTCCGATCGCAATAGGATGCCCAGAGATCCTAGCCAAAAGTCCAGCCACGAAGTGGCCTGCATGGCACACTTAGCGACCTTCTCGTGGCTAAGGATCTCTGCCGCCAAGAACGACACCTGCCGGGCAGAGAGCTTCTCAAGGGGAACTCCCTTCGCCAGCTCCTCCACAGAGTGATGGAGAGGAAGAGCGAGGTTGGGCTCACCCAGAATCTCGAAATACCTCCTCTGCTGAAGACGAGGAGGAGGGATGAGCTTGTTCCCGGCAGTGGAACGACTGGAGAAGGCAAGAAGCGTGAGCTGAGCGTTGGCCCTAGCTCTGGCACTCTTCAGACCCCGAGACCAGGGCAGAGCCGCACTGGTCTTCGGGGCCTTCCGAACGTCAAACACTTCATCCAAGATCGTGTCTTTGCCTTCACGGGGGGCGATGACTGGATCCATAAGCCCGTTAAGTTGCCTTATCAGGCTTAGGACCTGCCAGAAGGCATGTTCGGATTCCTGCTGTTCTCCTCCCTGCGGGCTGGCAGCTAAGTCTCCTGCCCCAGGGATCTCTTCCTGGGGTGAAACGTGGACATTCCCCCGGGTAGTCGTGGGTTCCTGGCGAATCCTTGAAGGGGATTTCGGGACGGTCTTGGAGTCCTTGGATTCCCTCCTGGGAGGGATACAGGATCCCAACAAAGAGGTTCGAGGGGCCCCTTCCTCAAGAGATGATTCTCCTCCATGAAGCGAAGTCTCCCCCCTTGGTGCCGAGGGGAAGACTACCGCCCCACTGGACTCACCTGAGGACGGAAAGGCCTCGTCCACGGGAGAAGGAGAAAGCACTCGGGCAGGAGAAGGGGCCTTCGCGACTGACCTCTTGGGAACCAACTTCGGCCTTAGGGAAGTCACCACGAAGTCCACTCCTCTCTTTCTCTTCAGCCGTTGGTTTGTTACCCTGGTCGGCGAGTGCTGGTTTCATAACCCTCACTAATGCCCGCGCCAGAGGACCAAACCAAGTCTGTTGCTCCAAGGACACAGAGTCCGAAATCCTCGCTAAAGGGAAAGGGATCGGGCGATCCTTTGGAGTGGACACCACAGTACCTGCCTGAAAAGAAGGTGGGGAAGAATGATGTACTAACCTCTCCTCAGTAGTCTCCTTGTCCTGCACTACCAACCTGTGTTTGGGTGGAGGCGATCCCGATCGTTGTCTAGGAACACACGTTCCTGCTGCTACCACCGGCTGCGGCATCTGCCGCGAACGATGGTCGCGCGAGGGCGAACGGTCGCGCGGGAGCGCGGGCGAGCAGGTGAATGATCGCACGGGCGCACAAGCGAGCGGTCGCGCGGACGCGCAGGCCAAGGCGAGTGGTTGCGCGGGCGCGCAGCGAGTGGGCGCGAGGGTGGGCAGGTGAATGAGCGGGTGTCTGAGGCGGCGAACGCAAGCGTTGGCGCGATGGCGCGATGGCGAGGAAACGCGCTGCTGCGTGGGTGATGAAGACCGCTGGCGATGTGGATCAACAGGCGATCGGTGATGAGCTGGTGAGCGCTGACGCGCAGGTAGGCGATGGCGCGTTGTGGCATGGTGACGCATTGGCGAGCGATAGCGAGCAGCATGCGCCGGTGAGCGATCGCGCGATGGCGAGCTAGTAGCTGGCGAACCATGTCCCTTCAGAACCTCCGGCTGACGAAGCGTTGGAGAACGTTAGCGCGCAGGCTGTAACACACGCGGGCGGTCCGGAGATCGCCGAGAAACAGGTGATCGCTGACGCGTAGAACGCTGGTGAATAGGCAATACCAAAATCGCCTGTGCGCGCTGACGAGCAGGTGAACGCTGGCGAGCAGGTGAACGCTGGCGCGTAGGCGATCGTTGACGCGTGGGAGAACGCTGGCGAATAGGCGATACTAAAATCGACTGTGCGCGCTGGCGAGCAGGTGATTGCTGGCGAGCAGGAGATCGCTGGCGAGCAGGAGGTCGACGCGTGAGATCCTGTGAAGGGACAAGTGGCGCGGCGCGTTCACGAGCAGGAACAGGAAGATCGCTGGCGCGTTGGCGAACGTGTGCTTTTGACACACGCGCTGAACGATGTTGCGTAGCCACAGGATCAGAAGACTGATGGCGAGCAGGGAGCTCAGCAGGAACTGTAGGATGGTCAGAGACCACAGGGCGATGATCCTCAAATGAGCGCTGACGCTCAGAAGAGAGCTGACGAGCAGGAGAGCGCTGGCGAGGAGGGCGAACATCAGGAGAGCGCCGACGAGCAGGTGTGCGCCGACGAGCAGGAGAGTCTTGACGAGCAGGAGAGCGCTGACGATCAGGAGAGCGCTGACGAGCAGGAGAGCGCCTGTGCGCTAGCACTGCTCGTGGAAAGGAAGAATCCCTTTGCCCCGAAGGGACCGTTGCCCGTCGGGTGACGAGTTCTCCAGAAGGTGAAGATCTGGCAGGAGTTGGTGAACGGTCTGCAGAGAGGTCCAAGGGAGACGGAGCTGTAGGTTGAGGCTGACGAGGTGAGTCCCCTTCGGAGGAAGAAGATCCAAAAAGGCGCCTCTTAACCCCCTTGTAAGGGGAAGGGAGGCCCTTGCGACGTAGAGGACGGTGAGCCTTACGGCGGAGGCGGCCTCGGGGAAGATCATCGGGACCATCGGTCCTCCAAAGGGGAGTCTCAGTCAAAGCACTTCCCTTA
The DNA here is from genome assembly GCF_036898095.1 of Palaemon carinicauda. NCBI lineage: Eukaryota > Metazoa > Arthropoda > Malacostraca > Decapoda > Palaemonidae > Palaemon > Palaemon carinicauda. Next base: position 193,239,414 of record NC_090726.1, read on the forward strand.
GAAGGAAGCTGAGCAGCAGCAGAGACCGAAGGACTCACTTCCCCCTTCGAAGGATGTACGGAAGGGGGAGGAGAGCCCTCAGCACCATCATCCTCAACAGCACCTGCGGAGGATTGCCCAGCCACGTCGGAGGCCTCTGCCACCACGACGTCGACGATAGACAGAGGGTCTACCTCTGCTACCGCCGGCGACTGCTTAACAGCGGCCCCCAACGAGACAAGGTCAATAAAGGCAACCCTGGAGGGCAAGCCCTTAAGCCCCAGGGAAGACCAAATCTGCAAAAGATCATCATTAGTTAAGGCATTGTCAATAACCTCCCCTGGAGGAGGAGGGGGAAC
>NC_090726.1:193244751-193247251 GCF_036898095.1 Palaemon carinicauda
TAAGAAGTTAGGGGAAAAGGACCCTGAAAAAAGAAATCAAGAAAAGAATTATGGAAAAAATAGAAGAAACTATTGAAAAAAGAAAGTGATAAAAAAATTAAGACTTATAGAAGGAAATGGCCCACAACCTTATATCAGAGAAATGAATCTGGATAAGGCATCCCTTGTAATGAAGACAAGATTAAATATGCTCAATTTAAAAGCGAATTTCAGGGGAAAATATGGAGATAGTTTGTGTGACCTGTGCAAAGATGAAGATACTACCAAACATTTATTTCTATGCCCAAAATTAGGACAGCTAATGAATGTAGACATAAGTTTAGGTACGCTAAAAATAAATCCTAGCAGGGATCTGGCTGCATTTATAAGTATGGCAATGCACACGAAACAAGAATTTAAGAAGTCCAAAGTGACCACAATAGGTTGCCAAAACTGATGAAAGCAGGGTGTTATCTTATCTAATTTCAAGGTAGAATGGAATAAAAGCAAAGATTGAGAATCTCATTACGGTATTAATTTATTTAAGGCACAGGTAATATACGCTTAATAACAATGATAAGTATAAGCTTAAAAGCTTTGCACCGATCTATAAAGTGATAGAGTGCCCGCAAACTTATTTTCCGGAGTGAGCAATAAATAACCAGGAACCAGGAGCCAGGACTTTTATGTGGGGTCGATGTTGACAATGAAGAAGAAGAAGAAGAAGAATATGTATATATATATATATATATATATATATATATATATATATATATATATATATATATATATATATATATATATATATATATATATATATATATAATATTCTTCTTCTTTGTCTGCATCTTTTCCCACCTTTATGTGGGGTCGATGTTGACACAGAAGAAGAATATATACATAAATATATATATATATATATATATATATATATATATATATATATATATATATATATATATATATATATACCATCATCATTTCCTACTTCGACTATTGACGCAGAGATTAGGTCACCAAACATTCAGCTGGGCTCCACAAGGCCCTAGAAGAGTTGAAACTCCCAGGCCTACATGGCTGAGGACTATGAAGCGCGAAGGAGGAGATGATGAATGGAGAAGTATTGAACTAAAAGTTCAAGATAGAGACGAGAGGCGAAATGTAACAAAGGCCCTTTGCATCAAAAGTCGAAATAAGAAATGATGATATATATGTATAATATATAAATATATATATATATATATATATATATATATATATATATATATATATATATATATATATATATATATATATATATATATACATATATATATATATATATATATATATATATATATATATATATATATATATATATATAATGTATAATGTATAATGTATAATGTATAATGTATAATATATATATATATATATATATATATATATATATATGTATATATATATATATATATATATATATATATATATATATATATATATATGTATATATATATATATATATATATATATATATATATATATATATATATATATATATACATATCCTTCTTTTTCTTCTTCTTCTACTTTGTTAGCACCGACCCCACATAAAGGTGGGAAAAGATGCAGACAAAGAAATAGAAGAATAAATAAATAAATAAATAAATATGTATGTATATATATATATATATATATATATATATATATATATATATATATATATATATATATATATGTATATATATATACATATATATATCATAATTTCCTACTTCGACTAGTGACGCAAAGGGCCTTGGTTACATTTCGCCAGTCGTCTCTATCTTGAACTTTTAATTCAATATTTCTCCATTCATCATCTCCTGCTTCGCACTTAATAGTCCTCAGCCATGTAGGCCTGGGACTTTTAACTCTTCTAGGGGCCTTGTGGAGCCCAGCTGAATGTTTGGTGACCTAATCTCTCTTGGGTAAGTGCGAAGAGCATGCTCAAACCATCATCTCTATTTACCCCTCATATATATATATATATATATATATATATATATATATATATATATATATATATATATATATATATATATATATATATATATATATATATATATATATATATATATATATATATATATATATATATATATATATATATATATATATATAGACGTCCTTCCCTTTACAAGTTCATGATCTCTTTATGCCAGCTTAGGTTATACCCACAAATGTTTTTAGTATGTCAATCCATCGCTGTCTCTTCCTTCCCCTGGTTCTTTTGCAATCTCTAGGGACCCATTCTGTTATTCTCAATGTCCATCTATTATCCGTTATTCTCACTGTGTGTCCTACCCATGTCCATTTCTTTTTTTACATATTGTTAGCATATCATCTACTTTAGTTTGCTTTAATATCTATGCTGCTCTTTTCCTGTAACAGTGTTAATCCCATAATCATTCTTTCCATAGCTATTAGAGTTGTACCTCGCTTATGATCTAAGGCTTTAGTAAGGCTCCAAGTTTCTGATGCATAAGTTAATACTGGTAGG
>NC_090726.1:193252251-193254751 GCF_036898095.1 Palaemon carinicauda
AAACACAGAAAGAAAGAGAGAGAGAGAGAGAGAGAGAGAGAGAGAGAGAGAGAGAGAGAGAGAGAGAGAGAGAGAGAGAGAGAGAGAGAGAGAGAGAGAGAGAGATGTAATCTTCTGAACTCTCTGCCATATAATTTATGTTTGGCATATCTTCTAAAATGACGAAGATATGAAAATCCGGGGATAGTTCTACTGCGAACTTAAGCTTCTGTTCGATATTGTCTCTTGTGTCTAAACATTGGAAATTTACGTCAATTGACAATTGCTCACTAAAATTAAAATGGATGATTTCTATTCCGCTCACAGTTAAAAGTTCCTTTTCTATACTTAATATTGTGGGTTGGGAGTGGCAATAGTTTATGTTTAAACGTTTGAATAGTTTATAATACCACTTTTATGGTACAAGTAGTATTTAGTTACTTTCAGTAAATCATCTAAGGCCATTTACTAGCTGCTGTTAACATAGTGGACTCTCTCAATATATTGCCTGGTTAAACGAAACTCATTGCATATTTTAACATATCTCTTCACATTCAATTTACTCAAGGTTAACTCGACACAGAATAAGCATAAATATCAAAATAAAAACTCGAGGGAATATCAAGAGAGTTTAATATAAATCAAAGGTTATATTTTCATAGTTGCCTGAGAAACGAATTCGAGTAACGATCAGCAGTTTTGTAGATACAAGTAGAACAAAATAAATATTTAAAAACATATCAGTTCTCTCTCTCTCTCTGATATATATATATATATATATATATATATATATATATATATATATATATATATATATATATATATATATACATACATATATATATATATATATATATATATATATATATATATATATATATATATATACATATAATATATAATATATATATACACAGTACCTACAGTTGCAGTACGATGTAAAAGTTAAAATTTCTTTATAACAAAGGAAGGTCCTTGATCGAAGCCAAGGTCTTTTAACTGTGCTCTCAAGAGTATTTTTAGAGGACCTTGATTTCAGCAAAGATCCTTAATGTACTATGAGAGTATATTTAAAAGGGCCTAGATTGAAGCCAATGTCCTTTAAATGTACTATGAGAGTATATTTAAAAGGGCCTAGATTGAAGACAATGTCCTTTAAATGCACTATGAGAGTATATTTAAAAGGGCCTAGATTGAAGCCAATGTCCTTTAAATGTACTATGAGAGTATATTTAAAAGGGCCTAGATTGAAGACAATGTCCTTTAAATGTACTATGAAAGTATATTTAAAAGGGCCTAGATTGAAGCCAATGTCCTTTAAATGCACTATGAGAGTATATTTAAAAGGGCCTAGATTGAAGCCAATGTTCTTTAAATGCACTATGAGAGTATATTTAAAAGGGCCTAGGTTGAAGCCAATGCCCTTTAAATGTACTATGAAAGTATATTTAAAAGGGCATAGTTTGAAGGCAATGTCCTTTAAATGTACTATGAGAGTATATTTAAAAGGGCCTAGATTGAAGACAATGTCTTTTAAATGTACTATGAGAGTATATTTAAAAGGGCCTAGATTGAAGACAATGTCCTTTAAATGTACTATGAGAGTATATTTAAAAGGGCCTAGATTGAAGACAATGTCCTTTAAATGCACTATGAGAGTATATTTAAAAGGGCCTAGATTGAAGCCAATGTCCTTTAAATGTACCATGAGAGTATATTTAAAAGGGCCTAGATTGAAGCCAATGTCCTTTAAATGCACTATGAGAGTATATTTAAAAGGGCCTAGATTGAAGACAATGTCCTTTAAATGTACTATGAGAGTATGTTTAAAAGGGCTTAGATTGAAGCCAATGCCCTTTAAATGCACTATGAGAGTATGTTTAAAAGGGCCTAGATTGAAGACAATGTCCTTTAAATGTATTATGAGAGTATATTTAAAAGGGCCTAGATTGAAGACAATGTCCTTTAAATGTACTATGAGAGTATGTTTAAAAGGGCTTAGATTGAAGCCAATGCCCTTTAAATGTACCATGAGAGTATATTTAAAACGGCCTAGATTGAAGACAATGTCCTTTAAATGCACTATGAGAGTATATTTAAAAGGGCCTAGATTGAAGACAATGTCCTTTAAATGTACTATGAGAGTATGTTTAAAAGGGCTTATATTGAAGCCAATGCCCTTTAAATGTACCATGAGAGTATACTTAAAAGGGCCTAGATTGAAGCCAATGTCCTTTAAATGCACTATGAGAGTATATTTAAAAGGGCTTAGATTGAAGACAATGTCCTTTAAATGTACTATGAGAGTATGTTTAAAAGGGCTTAGATTGAAGCCAATGTCCTTCAAATGCATTATGAGAGTATATTTAAAAGGGTCTAGATTGAAGACAATGTCCTTTAAATGTACTATGAGAGTATACTTAAAAGGGGCTAGATTGAAGACAATGTCCTTTAAATGTACTTTGAGAGTATGTTTAAAAAGGCCTAGATTGAAGACAATGTCCTTTAAATGTACCATGAG
>NC_090726.1:193259751-193334751 GCF_036898095.1 Palaemon carinicauda
GTCTAGTACACCAGTCAGACAAACACCGCTTCAGAAAACTCCAAACGCAATCTACATAATTAAAACAGGTAAACCCAGGGATTTCTTTGTGGAATAAAACTTAAAACTTATATTCATCTAGGAAATGTCATTCAGATATTTAGATAACCTGCATTGTAGTTTATGTATTACCGAATCTAACAGGAAAAAAATATTAATAAAAAAAAAATATAAAACAAACTTTAGAATTAATGCAACACTGTCCAAAGTTTGAGAATGATGGGCATCGACTAAAGTAAATTACTGTAAAGAAATACAATGTTGTATGTTCTAGTTCTGTTCCAATTATCTTGACCCAATACATAACCATCAATTCACTCCTGATCTAAAAATCAAGGATTCATGAAAACTTCTTCCCAAGACGGAGAGATCGCTCTTCATTTTGGTACAGTGTAAAGATCATGAATTTTAGCATGGCGAGTTTCTGTGTCTAAGAGAAAATGAGACACACTGAACGAGACATCTGCCCACCGCTAGAGTCTTGAAGTAGGGCATAGCTGAGGCCATACAGGCATGAGGCGTCTGTTTGTTGGACCACGGCGAGGGTTGGTAGAAGGGTGCAAGGACAGGGGGTGAAGTTAGCTCTCTTGACCTTCATAAATGCTTGCTTATGGTCAGGGGTACAAATGAATGACCTTTTGGGGCTCAAAAGTGGAAAAAGAGTTATGCTGATACTGTGATGTCCTGAATGAAGTTGGTAAGTTGATTGACAAAAAGCATAAATGACATGAGGTATGTAGTGTTGAACAGTGTAAGGAAGTCATATATAGCGGATACCTTATAATGGTCCGCTGTAATGGTGTAAGATGATGAGGTATAATTGCAGAAGTTAACTTTAAGAGGCAGCTATAGTAAATTTCTAATTGTTGAGGGTGATACGGTACAGACGAAATCCGATCAGGATTTTGTGTATACAGTATATGTGTTAAAGGTGGGAAAGAGGAGGATGTAATCTACAACTTTCACACAGTTGGGATACCTTGTAAGGCCATATCCCCACATAGGCAGTATGCATCACCTGTCGCCGAAAATCCCAAAAGGCTGCGACAGTGCTGAAATGATATTTTCAATTTAAAATAAATTTTTTAATATACTTACCCGGTGGATATACAAGTAGCTAACGTCTCCGACGGTCAACAGATTCCAAACACTCGCGAGCAATCACCATGGTGGTTGCTTGACTGAGTTAGGCAAGGGAGAAAGGGTGGCTGTGCTAGGAGGTGTGAAGGCAAAGAGAAGTGTTTTTGTAAGGAGTTTTTGGCGTAAACAATCTGAAAACTCTTTACCAACACAAAGCACAAGTTTTCTAATGTTTTCATTTTTTTTTACACACTATTTTCAGAGAGGATTGAACACTACTTTTATGGAATAGGGGATGATGGCCTTCTGTACCTCGCACCCAAACCACCTCTGCCACAATCTGATGTGCTGAACAGCTGTCAAAAGATTCCAGGACATCGTCTGGCAAAACCCAAGACTGACACGCAGAAAATGGCAATGCTTAAGATCAGCAGAGATATAATGAACGGTAAGCTTTTGGTTCCATGATGGCAAGTCTGTATTTAATTTTCTTATAAACTTATCAAGTGTATTTCTAGTTTTTATTATCTAAAATCCCTAAAGTTTATTTAAAAATCCATAAAGAAAATGATTGATCACCCACCTCTGGGGTACTTGGGTATCTATGTTCAAGATACTAAGGCAAAGTGCTATTTTTTGCTGCTTCAGTATCTTCTAGATACATTCTTATTTTCACAATAAAAGGGTACTTGTATATATACAGGCTACTCCAAAACCTTTTAGAATCCGTTAATAAATCGCCGAGATATGAAAGTTTGAAAATTGGCAATTTTCAAACACGTTTTTCCCATCATTTTGATTTATTTCCGCTTGGTCTCTTAGAGCCCTTAAAACGTCTCAATTGTCGAAATCCATTTTCTTTATTAAATTTCACACACCTAATATATCGGATCTGTAAACATGTGAAAGACCTATCTCTAATTGACCTCTATTATTCACAGGTACAAGGATGAGGGTATATGATATGAATGACAACCTGGTCATGATGAAAGATGGAGAAATAATGGCTTCCACCGATTCAACGGTTACTGAACCCACACCGTTTCTCTGTCAGGCAAACCCTCACAACCTCAACTGGTAAAAAACTAAAATACTTCAAAATGTAATAACTTTATAACATGGCAAAACCTTTGCAGACATTTTAAAGTGACCACGACTTGACTTGTGGACATCTTAAAACAAAATGAGACTTAATGAATAGAAATTTTAAAGAAACAACATTCAATTTTATAGCAATTGTGACAAATTTCTGGTATTTAATAGCAAATGGGATTGAAACTGGGGACAGCTTAAGCAAAACTATATCATATATGCAATGAAACTTGAGATATATAATTTAAAATCCTTCTTATCAAATCCCTCTTATTTCATGTTAAAGAAGTAATTATTGCAAATAAAGAAATGTAAACAATTTGCATTTTTACTATATCTATCCATCTATCTAACTAATATTTATTATATATATATATATATATATATATATATATATATATATATATATATATATATATATATATATATATATAGAATGTATATGTATATATATGTATATATATAAACATATATATATCCATATATATATATATATATATATATATATATATATATATATATATATATATATATATATATATATATAATTTATATATATATATATATATATATATATATATATATATATATAATTTATATGTATATATATATATATATATATATATATATATATATATATATATATATATATATATATATATATATACACACAAGGGTGAGTCAAAAAGTTCCAAGAAAATTGTTGAATGATATATTTACACAAGAATAAACAACCCAATTACTTGATAAACAATTATCTGTGATGTAGTGATCCATATTAACAAATTAACTCAAGTCATCCTCTTGCTACCGTGGTGTTAACATCTGCTTCAGAAAAGTAACTTATTGAGCCCATGGAAAATCTAAATTGTGAGATCTGAGATAACATCAAGTTCCTGACCAAGCTTGATAGGAAATCAGGCAAAATTATTGAAGGTTTGCAATAAGTTTATGGAGCTTTTTCTCCATCTACACCAGTTGTTTGGATAAAGCAATTTAAGGATGGTCGGGAGGGCCTCAAAGTCAACCCAAGAAATGGACGACCATCGACTGCAACAAATGAAAGAACCGTGGCTTTGGTGAAGAATCCAGTGGATGAAGATCGTCGGATTAATATTAATATGATAGCTAATGAGACTGGGATCTCCCCTAGTTCTGCATTTTCAATTCTAAATGGAAAATGTTATTTTTATTAATAAAATAAATTTTTGAATATACTTACCCGGTGATCATATAAGCTGTCAGCTCTGCTGCCCGACAGAAAAACCTAAGGACAAAATACGCCAGCGATCGCTATACAGGTAGGGGTGTACATCAACAGCGCCATCTGTCGAGCAGGTACTCAAGTACTCCATGTAAACACAGAACCAATTTTCTCCTTGGTCCACTGGGTCTCTATTGGGGAGGAAGGGAGGGTCCTTTAATATATGATCACCGGGTAAGTATATTCAAAAATTTATTTTATTAATAAAAATAACATTTTTCAATATTAAACTTAGCCGGTGATCATATAAGCTGATTCACACCCAGGGGGGTGGGTAGAGACCAGCATTACATGTTTACATTATTAAGAGCTAAGTATTTTGTATTTCATTTTAGCAGTTATTCAAAATAACAAACATAAAATAAATAAGTACCTGGTAAGGAAGTCGACTTGAACAATTACTCTGCCTTTTTAAGTACGTCTTCCTTACTGAGCCTCGCGATCCTCATAGGATGCTGAGCGACTCCTAGGAGCTGAAGTATCAAGGGTTGCAACCCATACTAAAGGACCTCATCAAAACCTCTAATCTAGGCGCTTCTCAAGAAAAGAATTTGACCACCCGCCAAATCAACCAGGATGCGAAAGGCTTCTTAGCCTTCCGGACAACCCAAAAACAACAATAAAAAACATTTCAAGAGAAAGATTAAAAAAGGTTGTGGAATTAGGGGAATGTAGTGGTTGAGCCCTCACCCACTACTGCACTCGCTGCTACGAATGGTCCCAGGGTGTAGCAGTTCTCGTAAAGAGACTGGACATCTTTAAGATAAAAAGACGCAAACACTGACTTGCTTCTCCAATAGGTTGCGTCCATTATACTCTGCAGAGATTTGTTTTGTTTGAAGGCCACTGAAGTTGCAACAGCTCTAACTTCATGTGTCCTTACCTTCAGCAAAGCATGGTCTTCCTCATTCAGATGGGAATGAGCTTCTCGTATCAACAGTCTAATATAATAGGAAACTGCATTCTTCGACATAGGTAAAGAAGGTTTCTTAATAGCACACCATAAAGCTTCTGACTGTCCTCGTAAAGGTTTAGTTCGTTTCAAATAGAACTTAAGAGCTCTAACAGGGCACAAGACTCTTTCTAGTTCATTTCCAACCAAGTTAGAAAGGCTTGGAATATCGAACGATTTCGGCCAAGGACGAGAAGGTAGTTCGTTTTTGGTTAGAAAACCAAGCTGCAAAGAACATGTAGCCGTTTCAGATGAAAATCCGATGTTCCTGCTGAAGGCGTGTATCTCACTGACTCTTTTAGCTGTAGCTAAGCAGACGAGGAAAAGAGTCTTTAAAGTGAGATCTTTAAAGGAGGCTGATTGAAGTGGCTCGAACCTTTCTGACATAAGGAATCTTAGTACCACGTCTACATTCCAACCTGGTGTGGCCAAACGACGCTCCTTCGAGGTCTCAAAAGACTTAAGGAGGTCCTTTAGATCTTTGTTGTTGGAAAGATCTAAGCCTCTGTGACGGAAGACTGCTGCCAACATGCTTCTGTAACCCTTGATAGTGGGAGCTGAAAGAGATCTTTCCTTCCTCAGGTATAAAAGGAAGTCAGCTATTTGAGTTACAGAGGTACTGGTTGAGGATACTGATACCGACTTGCACCAGCTTCGGAAGACTTCCCACTTCGACTGGTAGACTCTAAGAGTGGATGTCCTCCTTGCTCTAGCAATCGCCCAGGCTGCCTCCTTCGAAAAGCCTCTAGCTCTCGAGAGTCTTTCGATAGTCTGAAGGCAGTCAGACGAAGAGCGTGGAGGCTTGGGTGTACCTTCTTTACGTGTGGCTGACGTAGAAGGTCCACTCTTAGCGGAAGAGTTCTGGGAACGTCCACCAGCCATTGCAGTACCTCGGTGAACCATTCTCTCGCGGGCCAGAGGGGAGCAACCAACGTCAACCTTGTCCCTTCGTGAGAGGCGAACTTCTGCAGTACCTTGTTGACAATCTTGAACGGGGGGAATGCATAAAGGTCTAGATGGGACCAATCCAGTAGAAAGGCATCTATATGAACTGCTGCTGGGTCCGGGATCGGCGAGCAATAATTTGGGAGCCTCTTGGTCATTGAGGTTGCAAAGAGATCTATGGTAGGTTGGCCCCAAGTGGCCCAAAGTCTCTTGCATACATTCTTGTGAAGGGTCCATTCTGTTGGGATGATTTGACCCTTCCGACTGAGGCGGTCCGCCATGACATTCATGTTGCCTTGAATGAACCTCGTTACTAGAGACAGGTTTAGATCTCTTGACCAGGTGAGGAGGTCCCTTGCGATCTCGTACAACTTCATAGAATGGGTCCCTCCTTGCTTGGAGATGTACGCCAAGGCCGTGGTGTTGTCGGAGTTCACCTCCACCACCTTGCCTAGAAGGAGGGACTTGAAGCTTTTCAAGGCCAGATGAACTGCCAGTAGCTCCTTGCAGTTGATATGTAACGCTCTTTGCTCCGAGTTCCAGGTGCCCGAGCATTCCCGACCGTCTAATGTCGCACCCCAGCCCGTATCCGATGCGTCCGAGAAGAGAACGTGGTTGGGGGTCTGAACAGTCAGGGGTAGACCCTCTCTGAGGTTGATGTTGTGCTTCCACCAAGTCAGTGATGACTTCATCTTCTCGGAAATAGGGATCGAGACCGCTTCTAGCGTCTTGTCCTTTCTCCAGTGAACAGCCAGGTGAAATTGAAGGGGACGGAGGTGCAGTCTCCCTAACGTAATGAACTGGTCCAGTGATGAAAGCGTCCCTATCAGACTCATCCACTGTCTGACTGAACATCGGTCCTTCATTAGCATGTTCTGGATGCATCCTTGGGCTTGACTTATTCTGGGGGCCGACGGAAAAGCCCGAAAAGCTTGACTGTGAATCTCCATCCCTAGGTACGCTATAGTTTGGGATGGGACCAGTTGGGACTTTTCCATATTGACCAGGAGACCCAATTCCTTGGTCAGATCTAGAGTCCACTTTAGATTCTCCAGACAGCGACGACTGGACGAAGCTCTTAAAAGCCAGTCGTCCAAATAGAGGGAGGCTCTGATGTCTGCTAAATGCAGGAATTTGGCAATATTCCTCATCAGTTTCGTAAAGATAAGAGGCGCCGTGCTTAGGCCAAAGCACAGGGCTTGAAATTGGTAGACAACCTTCCCGTAAACAAACCTTAGAAAAGGTTGGGAATCTGGGTGGATGGGGACGTGAAAGTAAGCGTCCTTGAGGTCTAAAGAGACCATCCAGTCTTCCTTCCTGACCGCTGCTAGAACAGACTTTGTCGTCTCCATGGTGAACGTCTGCTTGGTGACAAAGACATTCAGAGCACTGACGTCTAGCACCGGTCTCCACCCTCCTGTCTTCTTTACCACTAAGAAGAGACGGTTGTAGAAGCCCGGGGATTGATGGTCCCGGACTTTGACTACCGCTCCCTTTTCTAGTAAGAGAGACACCTCTTGCTTCAAAGCTAGTCTCTTGTCCTCCTCTCTGTACCTGGGAGAGAGGTCGATGGGAGTCGTTGCTAGAGGGGGCTTGCGCAAGAATGGGATCTTGTACCCTTCTCTGAGCAACTTCACAGATTGTGCATCTGCGCCCCTGTTCTCCCAGGACTGCCAGTAGTTCTTGAGTCTGGCTCCCACTGCTGTCTGAAGAAGGTGGCAGTCAGACTCTGCCTCTAAAGGACTTGGTACCTTTCTTCTTGCTCCCACGTATCCCTTCGGCACGAGCCCCTCCTCTGCTGGAGGCTCTGCCACGAAAGGGCGGAATGAATCTTGACGCTGGAGTATCCAACCAGGGTCTAGACACGGAAGGCAAAGGGGTGGCTTTGCGTGCAGATGACGCAACTAGGTCATGCGTGTCTTTTTGAATCAAGGAGGCAGCAATCTCCTTGATCAACTCCTCTGGGAAAAGGCACTTCGAGAGAGGAGCAAACATAAGCTCCGACCTCTGACATTGTGTTACTCCAGTTGACAAGAAGGAGCAAAGGTTTTCTCGTTTCTTGAGGACCCCGGAAACGAACGAAGCCGCAAGCTCACTGGAACCGTCCCGTATGGCCTTGTCCATGCAGGACATAATGAGCATGGAAGTTTCCTTGTCAGAAGGGGAGGTCTTCCTGCTCAACGCTCCCAAACACCAATCCAAAAAGTTAAACACTTCGAACGCTCTGAACACTCCTTTCATCAGATGATCTAAATCTGAAGGAGTCCAACAAATCTTGGAGCGTCTCATGGCCAGCCTGCGGGGAGAGTCTACTAGACTTCAGAAGTCGCCCTGGGCAGAGGCAGGAACTCCCAAGCCGAGAACCTCTCCCGTGGCATACCAGACGCTCGATCTGGAAGCGAGTTTCGCAGGGGGAAACAAGAAAGCTGTCTTCCCCAGGTGCTTTTTGGACTGCATCCAATCTCCCAACACCCTTAAAGCTCTCTTGGACGAGCGGGCGAGGACGAGCTTCGTAAAGGCAGGCGCGGATGACTGCGTGCCTAAAGCGAACTCAGATGGAGGAGAGCGTGGGGCCGCAGAAACAAACTGATCGGGATACATATCCTTGAACAGTGCAAGTACTTTCCTAAAGTCTAAGGAGGGAGGCGTGGTCTTGGGTTCGTCGATGTCCGTGTGCGGGTCGTCAAGGTGTGCAGCGTCGTCATCATCAGAGAGTCCATCGTCTGAATGCTGAGGAGGAAGCGGCAAAGGAGTAGGCATTGGCTGGTCAGCTGAGTCCGGCAGCACGGGTGCATACGTGACTGCACTGGACGCAACGTCATGGAACTGTTGGTCAGTCTGTGAGCTGGCAACAACCATAGCTGCGCGGGGGCGCAAAGCGTCTACTCCCGACTGTCTAGTCTGCTGTGGGCGAGTAGGGGTAACCACAGTGGGTTGCGGAGGTTGACGCACCGCGTCAAAACAAAACCACTTAGGTTGTTGTTGTTGTAACTCGCGGACGTCAACGGAGGGTTCCGTGCGTCGGCGAACGTCAACATGCGGCTGGCAGGGTACAGTGCGCATGGGTGGCGGGACTCTCACAGCTGGAGTGCGGGAGAAGGTAGCCTCAGCGTCAACTGGACGCACAACCGTGGTTGGTTGTAGGCTAACGGGTGCAGCGTCAACCTTCTCCGCACGAAAGTCCTGCATTAAAGATGACAACTGTGTCTGCATGGTCTGCAGCAAAGCCCACTTAGGGTCTACAGTAGCAGGTGCGGCAACAGACGGTGTTACTGCCTGTTGCGGTACCGCTTTGCCTCTCTTAGGAGGTGTGCAGTCATCGGAAGACTGCAGCGAGTCCGAACTGACCCAGTGGCTACAACTGGGCCGTTGGACTTGCGCGGAAGGGACCTTGCGTTTGAGAGGTCGTGAGACCTTGGTCCATTGTTTCTTCCGAGAAACATCTTCCGCAGACGAGGAATAAATGGGCTCTCTCGTCTTCTTGTGGGTGGGGCGATCTTGGTAAGATACGTCCGAAACCACGGAGGGAACGTCTGTCCGCTGATTAAAGCCTGTCGAACCCTTTGGTCGTACGACATTGCTTCTCCCCTGGGCTTGGGAGCTTGCAAGAGGTCCCGGACTGGGAGGACGACAGGCACGAACAGACGCACCCTCAAGCGCAACACTAACACTTTCCACAACACTTCCACTCACTTTGTCACTACCCACTGCACTCTTACCCTTCAACTCCTTGACGTCTGCCATGAGTTGATTACGGTCACTCGCCAATGACTCGACTCTCTCACCCAGAGCCTGGATGGCACGCATCATATCCGCCATCGAAGGTTGTTGAGTGCTATTATTATTATTATTATTATTATTATTACTTACTAAGCTACAACCCTAGTTGGAAAAGCAGTATGCTATAAGCCCAGGGGCTCCAACAGGGAAAATAGCTCAGTGCGGAAAGGAAAAAAGGAAAATAAAATATTCTAAGAAGAGTAACAACAATAAATATCTCCTATATAAACTATAAAAACTTTAACAAAACAAGAGGAAGAGAAATAAGATAGGAGAGTGTGCTCGAGTGTACCCTCAAGCAAGAGAACTCTAACCCAAGACAGTGAAAGGCCATGGTACAGAGGCTATGGCACTACCCAAGACTAGAGAACAGTGGTTTGATTTTGGAGTGTCCTTCTCCTAGAAGAGCTGCTTACCATAGGGGGATCAGGAGCAACCACTACAGGGGAAGGAATCGGTTGTGGGGCATGGGGAGAGGAAAAATCAACGGAGCGAGATGAACTTCTCCTGACTCTATCTCTCTCTAGCCTACGTGAATATTTCAGGAATTCGAGAAAATCGAATTCCGAAAGCCCAACGCATTCCTCACATCGATCTTCCAATTGACAGGTTTTACCCCGACAATTGGAACAAATGGTGTGCGGATCGATAGAGGCCTTCGGAAGACGCCTTGAGCAGTCCCTAGCACTACACTTTCTGTATTTAGGGACTTGAGAAGGGTCAGCCATCTTGAATTAGTCAAAGGGGAATTCAAAATCTATCCAAGTCGTCAACAAATAATCCAAAATTCAATCAAAGAATGCAAGGAAGTATTGAAGATAACCTCTGCAAAGCGAAAGCTAATAACTAGAAATGAGTACTTCACCAAAATCTGTGAAAATCAATCCAGTAAGCAACAGCGTATTTAGTAGGTCTTGCCGGTGGCACGACAGAGAGAAAATTGGTTCTGTGTTTACATGGAGTACTTGAGTACCTGCTCGACAGATGGCGCTGTTGATGAACACCCCCTACCTGTATAGCGATCGCTGACGTATTTTGTCCTTAGGTTTTTCTGTCGGGCAGCAGAGCTGACAGCTTATATGATCACCGGCTAAGTTTAATATTGAAAATCTTGGTTTGAGTAAACTTTCAACACGTTGGGTCCCAAAAGCGTTGCGCGGAGACCATCTGCATTAAAGAGCTGAACTCTCTCGCAGTTTTAACAAAGCTTGAATCAAATGAATCAGTTTTATAACAGGATTTTTACTGTAGATGAAACTTGCATCCACCAATATGACCTAGAAAGTATAATTCAATTAAAGCAATGGTTACCAAGAGGTTCATCTGCACCAGTGAAGTTCCAATTGGTGAGATCTGCTCAGAAGGTTATGGCAACAGTGTTTTGGGACTCCAAAGGAGTGATTTTGATTGATTTCCTTGAAGGACAAAAAACAATCCCCGAGAACTACTACAAAGGGGTTTTGCAAAAACTGAAAACCTTGAGGGAAGTGTCACCGCAAAATTTTGTTCCATCAGGATAACGCACCTTCACATTCATCAAGGTTTGCAAGAGAAGTCCTATGAGAATTTAGGAGGGAAACTGTTCCACATCCTCCCTATAGTCCTGATCTAGCTCCCTCAGATTTTTTCCTGTTCCCAAAACTAAAGGAACACTTAAGAGGAGTCAGGTTTGAATCTCTGGATGCTGCTAAATATGCAGTTTCAACATGGTTTAATGGAAAGGCCCAAAATTTCTATAAGGAAGAGTTTCAGAGTTGGAAATAGTGCCTGTGAAAGTGTATAGAGTCAGATTCTAGATGTGTAGAAAAATGATATTGGAATATCTTTAAATAAAGAGTAGATTTAAATTTTCCCGGAACTTTTTGACTTACCCTCGTATATAATCTTGTCACGCAAGTGGCATTGCCAATTGTATGGCTACTCTGTCTCTCCCGGTCCCTCGGGTAGGGGGGAAAGTAGTCATACCCTCGTGAGAGGGGGTACCCCAAGATGTACACTGGGATACCCCAATCTTCCATAAATTGACGAACCAGCTGGTTGTAGAAGGGAAAGAGGCAGGGGGGGGGGGGGAAGGGGTTGAATATCTAAGTGTGCTTGGGTTTATACAAGGGTTGTAGCTTAGAAAGTAATAATAATAATAACAGATGGATTCCTGGTGGTTCAATTACTTATAAGCAAGAAAAGCAAAATCCATTAGTCCTTTTTCAGTTTATATATGCAATATCTGTTCAATGCTTTTAAAATATTTTAATTGTTCATTACTTCTTATATCGTTTATTTATTTCCTTTCCTCACTGGGCTACTTTTCCCTGTTGGAGCCCTTGGGCTTATAGCATTTTGCTTTTCCAACTAGGATTATAGCGTAGCTAGTAGTAGTAGTAATAATAATACAGTAATAATATGCATACTCTCTCTCTCTCTCTCTCTCTCTCTCTCTCTCTCTCTCTCTCTCTCTCTCTCTCTCTCTCTCCCCCAATATCCAGCAGTTTTTACGGGTCACGTACACTAATATTTGAATAAGTATCAGTGATACTCATCAAACAAATGGTAATATGTTATTTTCATTAGTAAAATAAATTTTTGAATATACTTACCCGATAATCATGTAGCTGTCAACTCCGTTGCCCGACAGAATTCTACGGAAGGGATACGCCAGCGATCACTATACTAGAAGGGGGTGTACTCACCAGCGCCACCTGTGGCCAGGTACTGCAGTACTTCTTGTTGACACCACCTCAATTTTTCCTCGGTCCACTGGTTCTCTATGGGGAGGAAGGGTGGGTCAATTAAATCATGATTATCGGGTAAGTATATTCAAAAATTTATTTTACTAATGAAAATAACATTTTTCAATATTAAACTTACCCGATAATCATGTAGCTGATTCACACCCAGGGAGGTGGGTGAAAACCAGTGTACATGACTATAAGATAGCTAAGTATCCCGTATTTCATATTATCAGTTATTCAAAATAACAATGAAATTATAAGTACCTGGTAAGGAAGTCGACTTGAACCATTACTCTGCCTTTAATAAGTTCGTCTTCCTTACTGAGCGCAGCGTTCCTCTTAGGAGGCTGAACAACCCTAAGGTGCTGAAGTATACAGGGCTGCAACCCATACTAAAGGACCTCTAACCCAGGCGCTTCTCAAGAACGAATTGACCACCCGCCAAATCAAAAAGGATGCGGAAGGCTTCTTAGCCTACCGTAACAACCAAAAAAACAACAATAAAAGCATTCAAGAGAAGGGTTAAAAAAGGTTATGGGATTAAGGGAATGTAGTGGCTGAGCCCTCACCTACTACTGCACTCGCTGCTACGAATGGTCCCAGGGTGTAGCAGTTCTCGTAAAGAGACTGGACATCTTTAAGATAAAATGATGCAAACACTGACTTGCTCCTCCAATAAGTTGCATCCATAATGCTCTGCAGAGAACGGTTCTGTTTAAAGGCCATCGAAGTGGCTACAGCTCTCACTTCATGGGTCCTTACCTTCAGCAAAGCAAGGTCTTCATCCTTCATGTGAGAATGGGCTTCTCTAATCAGAAGCCTTATATAATACGAAACTGCGTTTTTGGACATAGGCATAGAAGGTTTCTTGATTGCACACCATAAGGCTTCTGACTGTCCTCGTATAGGTTTTGACCTATTAAGATAGTATTTCAGAGCTCTGACAGGGCAAAGAACTCTTTCTAGCTCGTTACCCACCATGTTGGAAAGGCTAGGAATTTCGAACGATCTAGGCCAAGGACGTGAAGGAAGTTCATTCTTAGCTAAAAATCCGAGCTGTAAAGAACATGTTGCTGATTCGGATGTGAACCCAATGTTCTTGCTGAAGGCGTGAACCTCACTAACTCTTTTAGCTGTTGTAAGGCAGACGAGGAAAAGAGTTTTGAGAGTAAGGTCTTTGAAGGAAGCTGACTGGAGAGGTTCGAACCTAGGAGACATAAGGAACCTTAAGACTACGTCTAGATTCCAGCCTGGAGTGGATAAACGACGTTCTTTAGAAGTCTCGAAAGATTTAAGGATGTCTTGAAGGTCCTTGTTGGAGGAAAGGTCCAAACCTCTGTGGCGGAGAACTGAAGCCAACATACTTCTGTACCCTTTAATCGTAGGAGCCGAAAGGGATCTCACATTCCTTAGATGTAATAGGAAGTCAGCTACTTGGGTTACAGAGGTATTGGTAGAGGAAACTGCATTGGCTCTGCACCAGCTTCGGAAGACTTCCCACTTGGATTGGTAGACTCTACGAGTGGATACCCTCCTTGCTCTGGCAATCGCTCTGGCTGCCTCCTTCGAAAAGCCTCTAGCTCTAGCGAATCTTTCGACAGTCTGAAGGCAGTCAGACGAAGAGCGTGGAGGTTTGGGTGTACCTTGTTTACGTGAGGTTGACGTAGAAGGTCCACTCTTAGAGGGAGAGTCCTGGGAACGTCGACCAGCCATTGTAGTACCTCTGTGAACCATTCTCTTGCAGGCCAAAGGGGAGCAACCAGCGTCAGCCGTGTCCCTTCGTGCGAGACGAACTTCTGAATGACTCTGTTGATGATCTTGAACGGCGGGAATGCATATAGGTCGAGATGGGACCAATTCAGCAGAAAAGCATCCACGTGAACTGCTGCTGGGTCTGGAACTGGGGAACAGTACAAAGGAAGCCTCTTGGTCATGGAGGTGGCGAACAGATCTATCGTAGGCTGACCCCACAAGGTCCAAAGTCTGTTGCACACGCTCTTGTGAAGGGTCCATTCCGTGGGGATGACTTGATCTTTTCTGCTGAGGCGATCTGCTGAGACGTTCATGTTGCCCTGAATGAACCTCGTTACCAGAGTGAGATTTAGACTTCTTGACCAAATGAGGAGGTCCCTTGCTATCTCGTACAGCTTCCTCGAATGGGTCCCTCCCTGCTTGGAGATGTAAGCCAAGGCTGTGGTGTTGTCGGAGTTCACCTCCACCACCTTGCCTAACAGGAGGGACTTGAAGTTCATTAAGGCCAGATGAACTGCCAGAAGCTCCTTGCAGTTGATGTGGAGCGTTTCCTGTTCCTTGTTCCATGTTCCCGAGCATTCCTGTCCGTTCAAGGTCGCGCCCCAGCCCGAGTCTGATGCGTCTGAGAAGAGATGAAGATTGGGGATCTGAATCGCTAACGATAGACCCTCCTTGAGAAGGATGTTGGTTTTCCACCACAAGAGAGTAGTCTTCATCTCTTTGGTGACAGGAATAGAGACTGCTTCGAGCGTCAAATCCTTGTCCCAATGAGCTGCTAGATGGAATTGGAGAGGGCGGAGGTGGAGTCTCCCTAACTCGACGAACAGGGCTAACGATGACAGGGTCCCTGTTAGACTCATCCACTGTCTCACCGAGCAACTGTTCCTCTTCAGCATGCTCAGGATGCATTCTAGGGCTTGGCTTATCCTTGGGGCCGATGGAAAAGCCCGAAAAGCCTGACTCCGAATCTCCATTCCCAGGTAAACGATGGATTGGGAGGGAATGAGCTGGGACTTTTCTAAGTTGACCAATAGACCCAGTTCCTTGATCAAGTCCAAAGTCCAGTTGAGACTCTCCAGACAGCGACGACTTGTGGGGGCTCTTAACAGCCAGTCGTCTAAATAAAGGGAGGCTCTGATGTCCGATAAGTGGAGGAATTTTGCAATATTCCTCATCAGATGCGTAAACACCATAGGAGCTGTGCTTAAGCCAAAACACAGGGCTTGGAATTGGTACACAACCTTTCCAAAAACGAATCTCAGGAAAGGTTGGGAGTCTGGATGAATAGGAACGTGAAAGTAAGCGTCTTTCAGATCCAACGAGACCATCCAGTCCTCCTGCCTGACCGCTGCTAGGACCGACTTCGTCGTCTCCATAGTGAACGTCTGCTTGGTGACATAAGCATTGAGCGCGCTGACGTCCAGCACCGGTCTCCAACCTCCTGTCTTCTTGGCCACCAGAAAGAGACGGTTGTAGAAGCCCGGGGATTGATGGTCCCGGACTATCACCACTGCCTTCTTCTGTAACAGGAGCGACACCTCCTGGTGTAACGCTAGCCTCTTGTCCTTTTCCTTGTAGTTGGGAGAGAGGTTGATGGGAGAAGTGGTCAGAGGGGGATTGCGGCAGAATGGTATCCTGTAACCCTCCCTTAGCCACTTGACAGACTGGGCGTCTGCACCTCTTCTTTCCCAAGCTTGCCAGAAGGTCTTGAGTCTGGCTCCTACTGCTGTCTGGAGAGGAGGAGAGTCAGTGTTTGCCTTTTGAAGTCTTGGGACCTTTCCTAGACCTGCCCCTGGAAGAGTCTGGACGGGTACTTCCTCGGCTGGGGGCTCTGCCACGAAAGGGCGGAATAAATCTTGTAGCAGGAGTATCGGCCACTGGGGTGCGGTAAGTTCTGGGAACTGAAGGAGCAACCTTAGCCTTACGAGCTGAAGAGGCCACAAGGTCATGAGTGTCCTTCTGAATAAGGGCCGCAGACAAATCCTTGATAAGCTCTTCGGGGAACAGGAACTTAGAAAGCGGAGCAAAAAGTAACTGAGACCTTTGACAAGAGGTGATGCCAGTAGAAAGAAAAGTGCAAAGTTGTTCCCTTTTCTTGAGTACTCCTGAAACAAACATTGATGCAAGTTCGCCGGACCCATCCCGAATTGCTTTATCCATACAGGACATTATAAGCATGGCTGAGTCCTTGTCAGCAGGGGCAGTCTTCTTGCTCAAGGCCCCCAGGCACCAGTCGAGAAAATTGAAAATCTCAAAGGCACGAAATATACCCTTTAAGAAGTGGTCTAAGTCGGAAAAGGTCCAGCAGACCTTAGAGCGCCTCATAGCCGATCTACGTGGAGAGTCGACCAAACTTGAGAAGTCAGCCTGGGCAGAGGCAGGGACTCCCAAGCCTGGTTCCTCTCCTGTGGCATACCATACGCCCGCCTTAGAAGTCAGCTTAGTAGGAGGGAACATAAAAGAAGTCTTCCCTAGTTGCTGTTTGGACTGCAACCAATCCCCTAACATTCTTAAAGCTCTCTTAGAGGATCTAGCAAAGACGAGCTTAGTATAGGCCGACTTAACAGGTTGCATGCCTAGCGAAAACTCAGATGGAGGAGAGCGAGGGGTAGCAGAAACAAAATGATCCGGGTAAACCTCTCTGAAAAGAGCCAGGACCTTGCGAAAGTCAATGGAGGGAGGAGAAGACTTGGGTTCCTCCACGTCCGAAGAGGGATCATCTAGGTGCGCAGCTTCCTCCTCAGAAACCTCATCACCAGAGTGTTGCGAAGCGAGAGGTAAAGTTACAGCGGTGTGCTGAACAGCAGAATCCTGACAAGCGGGTGCATAAACACTTGCGGTTTCATCCTCAAGTCTCTGTTGAAGAGGATGAGGGCTGGTAACGACAAAGTCAAGAGGTTGGGATGAAGGAGGTTCTGCGGCGGTTTGAGGAGCAAGTGTGGAGAGAGGCGACTGTATTAAAACCTGAGGTTCAGGCTGCAAAGACTGGTCAAGTAGAGTAGAGGAAGGTAGGTGCATGCGTTGAGGTGGCTGACTCCTAGCATGAGTTTCCTGTCTCAAGAGTTGCGCTTGCTTCAAGGGTTGAGGTGGATGCGCAGTAGCAGGTTCCTGTCTCACGAGTTGAGGTTCTTGAGGTGTGAGCTGCGAGAGTTGAGGTAGCGGCTGCGCAGAACGCAGTTCCTGTCTCACGAGTTGAGGTTCTTGAGGTGCTAGCCTCAAGAGTTGAGGCTCTCGCCTTGAGGAAAGTTGAGGTAGCAGCTGCGAGAGCTGAGGTGGCTGCCTCAAGGATGGTAGAGGTTGTCGTACCTCAAGAGGTTGTTGCCTCGAAGATGGTCTAACCGCAAGAAAATCTTGCCTCAAAGGAAGAGGAGGATGTAAGGCATAAGACTCCTGTTCCCATTGTTGAGGTTGCCTTAAGGAAGGTGGAGGTTGCTGCACAACGCTGGTAACTGGCAACTCCGAACGCGGTAAGGTAGCTTGAGGAACCTCAACTTCGTACGTCTGGCAGACTGGACTGCGGTGAGGCGGAGCGCTCGCAGGAGGAGGTGTAACCTTCTCTGCCTGAAACTCACGCATTAAGACCGCAAGCTGCGACTGCATGGACTGCAGCAAAGTCATCTTGGGATCAACAGACGATAAGGTCTGTTGAGGCAAAGCCTTAACAGAAGATGAGGTCTGTTGAGGCATCGCCTTACCTCTCTTAGGAGGTGTGCAGTCACCTGATGACTGCGGAGAGTCAGAGCTAACCCAATGACTGCATCTGGGTTGTTGAACTCTTGAGGTCTGGACTTTACGTTTAAGAGGTCTTGAGACCTGAGTCCAGCGTTTTCTCCCCGAAATTTCTTCTGCAGACGAGGAAAATAAGGGCTCAATCGTCTGCGGGTGGGAGTGACGGTCTCTGTAAGACACGCCCGCAACCACCGAGGATACTTCTGTGCGCCGATCAAGGCCTGCCGAACCCTTTTGCCCTTCGACATTGCTTCTCCCCTGGGCTTGGGAGCTTGCAAGAGGTCCCGGACTGGGAGGACGACTGGCACGCACAGAAGTACCCTCACGCACAACACTGACACTGACACTAGCACTCGGCACCGCACTGACACTAGCACTCGGCACAGCACTGGCACTACCACTTCCCACTGCACTTTTGACCTTAAGTTCCTTGACGTCCACCAAGAGGAACTTGTGGTCACTCACTACCGATTCCACTTTGTCACCTAAAGCCTGAATGGCACGCAAAACATCGGACATATCAGGCTGAGCACAAATAGTAGGTTCGGGGGTAGCCACTACAGGGGGAGGAAAAGGTTGAGGATCATGAGGTGAGGAATAAAGCGAAGAGCGAGCAGAACTCCTCCTAACTCTCTCTCTCTCTAACTTAGTGGTATATTTAAGGAATCGAACAAACTCAAGTTCCGAAAGTTCGGCGCATTCCTCACATCGATCTTCCAACTGACAGGATATTTCCCTACAGTCGGAACAAGCGGTGTGAGGATCAACCGAGGCCTTCGGAATACGCCTATTACAAGACCTACATCGTCTATGGGGAGGGGCTTGAGAAAGGTCGGACATCTTGAATCAAAGAGCTAGTCAAGGGGGATTCCAAATAAAGCAAAAGATCGTTAACCATTAATCAAATCAAATAAAAGCTATCTAAGCTAATAGAAAAGTTTCCAGTATAGCGAAAGCTGAAATCTTAGAGCAATACTTCACCAAAAACCGTGAACAAGACTCCAAAATTATAAGCGTATCCATGAACGTCTTGCCGGAAGCACGACAGAGGAAAAATTGAGGTGGTGTCAACAAGAAGTACTGCAGTACCTGGCCACAGGTGGCGCTGGTGAGTACACCCCCTCCTAGTATAGTGATCGCTGGCGTATCCCTTCCGTAGAATTCTGTCGGGCAACGGAGTTGACAGCTACATGATTATCGGGTAAGTTTAATATTGAAAACTTAATAGTCCAGCATTCGATTTAAAAGTTCTTAAAATATAAAATTAGTTAGTTGATATTAAATTTTAAATTAATTAAGAGCATACAATGAAGCAACAAATCTAAATTAATAAAAAAAAATAAAGATAGGAGCAAAGTATAAAATGTATTCTAACCACTGAATTTTATATCACCTAGCTTTCCTAGACTTCTTTTTATAAATGCCAACTGATAAATAATCTGATTTATTACGAAAAAAAAAAAAGCATTAAGGAATTTACATGTACTTTTGCACAAAATACTATATACAAACATAGAACATAAGGGTTGTGGTGGCTGATGTGGTAAAGTCCCTGACTGGTGTTCGAGTCCCGCTCAAACTCGTTAGTTTATTTGGTTGCTGCAACCTCACCATCCTTGAGGGAGCCTGTGTTCCAATTTCCTTTCAACCATCATTCTGTCCATTACCTTTCAACTTAATATTACAACTTTGCCTTATAATAAAAATTCTATACTTTTACCGCTACACCTATTAAAAAAGTGCTTAGGTAACACAAATTTCATGCTTAAGATTTTTACAATGCAAACCAAAATTCAAAACTTCCTTCTAATACAGCCTCAAATACTGTACACACAGTACATCAAAAGTAGACTTATAATAAGGGAAATAGTTTTCTTACAAGTTATCATACTCTGAGAATAAAAAACTTCAGCCAGCTAACTTTGACCAAATTATAATTAAGATATCCTTAATAGGTGGTCCTTTTAAACTCTTTATACTGATGCTTTACTGAATACAGTAGTTCATTGTAATTAATATCATGGGTGGCGATTGGAAAATCTAGTTATCTTGGTACAGGAAACAAAAATGAGTAAATTATAGATTACAGATGAATTGTTTAGTAAACTCCAAATACAATAATTAAAGCAACTAAAAAAAAATTTTCACATATGTAATTCCATAAACTGACGGGACACAATATATTAAAAGATAAAAATTAAAATAAGCCCTGGTAAATCAAGGAATAAATATTTACCCAACTTACCTTCAACTAACCTTGCAAAGGGCACCGTGCGCTAAGCGGCTATGTAAATACTGGGATAAATTTGTACCTATGGAGTCTTTGAAGTTGATTGGGATGGACAAGGCATCAAATTTCAACAGTTAAGACTGAAAAACAACATGTTAAATGGAAAACAAATACAAGAACACCACCTAGACTAAGGTTCCCCCAACTGCACCTAACCTAACCCAAGACACGTATCCTTTTCTACATGAGGGGAGGGAGGTAAAATTTATCGTTACAAACGGAACAGCATTTTTGAAGAGAAAAAAATTGTTTTTCCTGTATTGAATAATGTACTTTCACTGAATCTTTCCTTCATTTCAATAGCAAATAAACCAAAAAACCTGTAAAACCGTCTACGAAAGGGGATATTTTTAAAGAAATCTAATGGTTTTTACTCCGCCCTGCGCTCGCTTCACTCACGAAAAAAGAAAGACATCAAGCTCCTATGTATTGGCCAGCGGTACATGCTGATCTACGCACAGTAACCCCATTCACAATTATTTCTTAGATAATATGTTATTTTTATTAGTAAAATAAATTTTTGAATATACTTACCCGATAATCATGTAGCTGGCAACGGAGTTGACAGCTACATGATTATCGGGTAAGTTTAATATTGAAAATAAGCTTATAATTGCAGTGAAAATAGGTGACATTTTCGGAGAAAACGGATGTTTTACTGTAGAAAATACCTGTTTCAAAGAAGAAAAAGCTTTTCTCGTCCGTAACTATAATAAAACCGAGAATGGCGTGTGACAACAGTTAGGATTACGTATCCGTATTAGACCCTCTGTTTGCATCCCAATTGGCTTCACTCATGGCATGGTAACACTAAATCATACTTTATAAATCGTAACACTTACTTCATAATACCATAATATCATTAAGAGACAATTGGAATGAAACACCTACCTTGAAGTCGGACATGCTCGGCTGATGAACAGGAAGAACTTATTAAAAAGCATCGTTATATGACGGCTAACGAAATTTGATGCTACACACACAAATAGTTTAAACTATTATGATACATTTGGCTTAATGCTTTCACAACAATTGTACTATAAACTATCCCAGTCACGTTACTTTCCAGTATGTACGAAAGGGGAAGTGTTACTGTATGTCCCTGGACCCGAGTGTAATGTAAAGCAGTGTTGCCAGATGGGTTAGTCTAAAGATCCCCAAAAGTCATGATAAAAAAAAAATCTCCAAAACAACCCAAATTTCGGCATTTCCAGAAATATACTTTCAGATCATGTAGGCTTTACTGATATAGAAATTACTCACTATACTTCATGTAAGTGTATGTAAACTAATTGCAACAATATAAAATTAACTCATCTTTGTTTCTTCTTCATATTAATGTGTACAGAATATCCCCATCCGACACCCAAAATCCCCAAATCTAGGAATAAAATCCCATATGTGGCAACACTGATGTAAACAATTAACAATGACAGCAAACAAACATTTGGCAAATGTATCATTGCCAAGATATTTTTATAATCACTAATATGACAGGGATAAAATTATGTGCTTTTGTGAATATTATTTCTTGCTTTAGAGAGAGATACAGTGTAATTATTATTATTATTATTATTATTATTATTATTATTATTATTATTATTATTATTATTATTATTATTATTATTATTATTATTATTATTAGCCTATTATTATTATTATTATTATTATTATTATTATTCAAAGAAGGAAACTAACTCAATTCTAGTCAAATATGCAACAAACACAAAAGGAGGATAGAATTAGAAATAGCAAATAGATAGATAAATCTAAAAATATATACTGTAGTAGGTTGGCTAGGGCACCAGTCACCCGTTGAGATGCTACCGCCAGAGAGTTATGGTGTCCTTTGACTGGCCAGACAGAACTACATTAGATCCTTCTCTTTCGTTACGGTTCATTTTCCCATTGCCTACACACACTGAATAGTCTGGCCTATTTAATACATATTCTCCACTGTCCTCTTACACCTGACAACATTGAGATTAGCAAACAATTTTTCTAAATCCGTGGGGTTAACTACTGTGCTATAATTATTCAGTGGCTACTTTCCTCTTCATAAGGATAGAAGAAACTCTTTAGCTATAGTAAGCAGCTCTTCTAGGAGAAGGACACTCCAAAATCAAACCATTGTTCTCTTGTCTTGGGTAGTGCTATAGCCTTTATACCATGGTCTTCCACTGTCTTTGGTTAGAGTTCTCGTGCTTGAGGGTGCACTCGGCAACACTATTCTGTATTATTTCTCTTCCTCTTGTTTTGTACAAGTTTATATAGTTTATATAGGAAATATCTATCTCAATATTGTTACTGTTCTTAAAATGTTTAATTTTCCTTGTTTCCTTTCCTCACTGAGCTGCTTTCCCTGTTGGAGCCCCTTGGGCTTGTAGCACCCTGCTTTTCCAACTAGGGTTGTAGCTTAGCAAGTGATAATAATAATAATAATAATAATACACCACTATATAATTCAGAAAAAAAATGTCTATTTCGAATTATTACCTGTTGAACTTGAAATTATGAATATATGCCATGTGGCTCTGGGACCAAGGAGGCCATACTGGGTCAAAGGACAGCATTGAAAAATCCCATCACTTATGCTATCAAGTTCATAGAGGTTGAAAATTTTAGAAATTATCTACTTTTATGAAATTATTACTTATTTTATTTACTTTTTTAAAATCATAACAGCCGAAAAGGGCTAACAAGTAGGTGCACACACCGGCAGAAGGACGCTGCAAAGCAGTACCCGGCATAAGGTGAAATGTATGCATTACTTAACCACTTCATTTTCATTATGCATTCCCAATTGGAATTTTGCTCATGATATTTTCTGACCTAGACAACTTGTGCTGAGGGTAGAATAGTTAAACTGGAAATATGATAAAAGTATAATTATCATAAATAACCTTTGATTTATATTGGATTATAAGAATAGGTTTACTAGGACCCACTTTACACACTACTGTATATAAGCTATAATGTACACACACACACACACACACACACACATATATATATATATATATATATATATATATATATATATATATATATATATATATATATATATATATAATATATATATATATATATATATATATATATATATATATATATATATATATATATATATATATATATATATATATATATATATATATAGGGGTTTCAGAGGTCAACATTTACATAAGCTCCACACTGCAGTATCTTATGCTTGAAGTCTCTGTCCTATAAATAGGACTAAGATTTGTGTACTTTGTTGGAATAAATAGCAATTTTCTTTTCAAAATGTAGGCTATACGGTTCATCCCATCTCTAAATATTTCACCAATTGCCTTTAAAAACTGATGGAAAAGTGAGGGTAGCTTAGACAGATTACTCAAGTGCCATATGTGGATGAGATCATGGTGAGGGGTAGATGGCGATGGTTTGGGCATGCTCTTCGCACTCCCCAAGAGAGATTAGTTCACTAATGATTTAACTGGGCTCCACAAGCCACTAGAAGAGTTGGAAGACTAAGGCTTTCATGGCTGAGGACCATGAAGCATAAGGTAGCT
This sequence comes from Palaemon carinicauda, assembly GCF_036898095.1. Taxonomy (NCBI): domain Eukaryota; kingdom Metazoa; phylum Arthropoda; class Malacostraca; order Decapoda; family Palaemonidae; genus Palaemon; species Palaemon carinicauda. The sequence continues at coordinate 193,282,958 of NC_090726.1, forward strand.
AATGATAAATGGAAAAGTAATGAAATAAAAGCTCAATAGAGACAATTGGTGAAATCTAACCGAGGCCCTTTGCGTCAATTGGCATAGGAGGAGGGTCTCCTCACTCACCACTTGGCTTAAATGTGATGAAAGGATTTTACCATAGTTAGTGACTGAACCTACTTCGTGCCAAAAATTACTCATATAAAATACTTCAGGATTGTATATCAAGAAAATGCAATTTACTTCAAAGAGTTGAATGCTTATTATATTCATAGTTATAGCAGTGAAAAAGGTTTTGGATTTACTAGACTTAAGATTCATCCCTTTGGGCTGCTGTGTTGCAAAAAACCCAGTCTAAAAGGCAACATAAGATTTGGTACCAAAATCTTGTTTCTATCCGACAGACATGAAAACTGGCGTTGGTAGGAAAACTACGACAAGATTATTTTAGATATACATAAGATAGTAATTAGGATTAAGATGAAAAAATCCTTCTTTATCTGATAAACTTCTTTGGAAATCACATATTTCTCAAGTGTCCATGACTGAGATTTTGTCAACATATTCCACTGTCACCTCCCTGCCTTTTTCTCGCCAGCCTTTTACAGTTAATGTTCTAGATGAACTAATTACTGTATGCTGAAATCCCATTCTCTGATGGAAGGCATACAAAGTAATCATTTTACAAACCAAGTGAAACAAAAAACAATCTTATGTTATGATATAAAGTTTAGTAATACAGCACAGTACTAACTTGCATTTACCTTTTCAGTGCGAAAGGGTATACACCATTAAATGTACAAAATTACTCTCCAGTGATAACAGGACTAAAAACTGTGGATGAGGAAAATGAATGTTCTGTTATGAGAATAACCTAAAGCACTGTTTCAATAACTTTAGCCAATCCAGATGAACTTGCTCAGTAGTATAAGAAAGTTAACTGCTTAAATGTGAATGCCACAGGCTGATTGGTCTTGGTGATTTGGGAATCAAAGGACAATATTTTCATGGCCTCAGTTACACCTATTTGCTAGTTCAACTGTGGCAGCAGTAAATAAACCCTATATGTTTATTACAAAATTTCATTACCTTTGTAAAAGAAAATATATTAAATTACATTCACTTCCTTATATTTTAGTTTAATTTGAAGTAAATGCATAAATATATGTTTGCGGAGAGCTTTTAAAGGAATCAAATAATTATCATGTTCCATCATTACCTCCAAGCTATATTCTCATCTCAAACTCACGACCTTTGTCAGTAACATTAGCAAACTGAACAAATTGGACAAGAAATTTGCATAATCGGCATAATCTTACTATGATAATTTGAATTTTGTTTTAAATATTCTCCTTAAAAGAGTAATAATGCTCAGCATTTGTGGTACTGTAGTACCTAATAGTACATTCTAACCAACATTAGGAACAAATAAGGCTATACTGTAGCTCTTTCATATACTGAGAGGGCTCATTTTACTATGTACAGAAAATTAACTACATATCAGCTTTACATTGCATTAAATCACGATTGTCTATAATGGCCATACACATTAAGAGATTCTGAGATACCACATAAATTTTATACACACCAACTTGCTATAAACAAGTGCTTCACTTCGCAAATTTTCTTCTAGTTCACCCAATTTAAGACTTTGGATTTGCCACTTGAAGAAAAGAAAAACACTGATTGGTTTACTATTGTTTATTCTTTATTTTTCAGACATGATATTAGCCTATCATCATAATTTTGTGTTGAAACATTCACAAAATTTCCATCTTACCTAAGCTACAAATCCTCTTAATACTGTCTAACCTGGTCTAATAACATTCGCACAGACATTCAATGCACAGTACAAAAAACTATCGAGCCGTTCTTACTATTCTTTAGATATTATGCATACACATTAGTCTGCCTGGCTATAGTAAGGTTTGTGTTAGGGTAGCATAAAATAAGGTAGGGCATTGCCCATATCCATATTTTGCCCCTTTCCGCCCCGTACAGTATCATAGTAGATAAGTGTTAGATGGCTGTTTTATAACGCAGAACTATAGAAATTCTAGCCCAGATAATCTTAATTTACAATATTTCAGAACAGTAGAATGACCCTAATAAGAGTATATACTGTAATGCTATTCCCACGTTCGCTCCGAAAGGTGTACATCAACACACCCTTTCATACAGTCTGGTAATAAAAATCTTTGGTTTTCTGAAGATCCTATCATGATGGCAATAAATGTACCTTGCAAATGTGAGGGAATTATCTACCATTCCTCTACATAGTAAAATAGTACGGTACAAATTGTCTACCTCAAAATTTATATAGTCTTATATTCTATATATATATATATATATATATATATATATATATATATATATATATATATATATATATATATATATATATATATATATATATATATATAGATATATACAGTATATATCTTATATATTATATATATATATATATATATATATATATATATATATATATATATATATATATATATATTACACATACCATACAGTGGATTTCTGTATTAAAGAAAAACATTTTAACAGTAGCATATGTCAGCTACATTAAATACTTTTATAAATGGAAAAGTTACAAAACCATCCAAAATAACAGATTTGGACATCTATTTCAAGCATATATCATCCAATAAACAAAAATTTTAAACTATAGAAAATATACACTATAGACCTACTGTACTCTTAAGAATACATTACAACAAACACTAATGGGTGACCAGTAATTCCAATACACCAACACAATTTGTTTTTCCTTAATACAAAATTCATACTTTACTTATGCTGTAATACCTGGTAAGGTAAATGTTGACCAAAAGTTTACTTATTTAATGAAGGGAGACCTCTTACACACTAAGCACACAGACAGACTGGAAAAAATCTGAGATTTGTAAATTGATTGAAAACATTTTAATTACTAATATAGGAGGATATACAGTATTACAAATCTACAGTAATCTTCTGGTCAACTTTGAAACTTAAAGTTGATTATAATACCTGCTAAGTTTACAGATAGTATTTAATTGGCTTCTGAAGAAACTGATTGATTGTCCTAAAGAAACCAATTCTATAATCAAAATTCAAGAGCAAATGAAACCGACTGATTGACATTGTCAAACACAAATTCAAAATTTTGACACTCAGAAATAAAAATGTGCAAATATTTAGAAATACAAAACTTTACATATTCAACCTGTACAGTTGGTGAGGCAAACTAAGAGAATTTTTAATATTTCTGCATTCCTGACTTGGGTAAATAGAGACCACAACTTCTCTCTTTTTATTATGTGGAGAGCATTGCTGCCTGGAACTCTTGATACTGCAGATAATACGTTATCATAAAAAATTTTTATCTAGAGAGAGAGAGAACCTAAAAAACAATCAAATCATGTCATAACTGACCAGTGAATGACATCTGTGAAGTAGTGAGTATAAGGGAATCCATTTAGTGGTTGGAGAATGGCTGGCTAAATCGTCAAATCTAAACAAACTCAAACCAAGCATTATAGCATAATTAAAATAGGAAGTTATTCCTTGTACAAACACTGTAATTACACTAACATCTCCATGCTATCATGAAGGGAAATGAAACAGTGAAAGGAGAAAACTAAAAAGGCTTATAGCACTTAAACTTGAGGAAAACTAGGGGGGGATTAAAAATGGTTGGCACTGCTTATGACAGCAATTAGACTGATACATGACAAGTGTCGTACAAGACTGCATTCAGCCAAATCCATCCATGTCAATTATTTCATACAATATCCATTCAATTTTTAGTGCTCTTCACTTCTCCCATCTAATTGTAATAATACACATATATATACTTTTCTTGTTAGACATCTATATACTGTATTACAAACGCCTTATTAAATACTTTGAAATACTGTGAAATTTAATCCGTAAGCACATCACCATTGACCCAATGTCCTGTTATAAAGTAGAAAGCAAAAACAATAATAATGCATACCATCTACATTTTTTATACTCCAACAATCTATGCTTGTACCACATTGAGGACTTTCTAGTCAAAGTGACACTGGTGTAAAAGTAAGATGAAAAAAATCAAGAATTTGACAGAAAGTACTAAGAATTTTGCTCTACCTACAAAAAGGTAAAGTAAAATGTACTTTATTTGCTCTGAATTAAACCAAAACGTTGGGCATTTTCATCACCAAGATCTTAATGAAGAGCAGCCATGCTTTTAAGTTTACAAAATATATACCAGCAGATCCAAAGCAAACAAGAACAAATGAAAAGTTTGAGTGACGGTAATATCATAAACTTGTATTCATTCATCAATTACAGTCTCTAATAGTAAACAAACATGCCTAATCACATTGAAAAACTGCAAGTAACCAAATCAAGGAGTTAGAGCAATGATTTTGACATACAAGACTTAATCCCACAGTGGAACAAAAGCTTACCTATAAATATCCATTAATGATTGGGTAAAACTTGGGGGAAAAAAAGTAACTAGGTATATGTAAAATGTCTCAAGCAGCACTGTCAAAATCCAAGTACATGTACTGACGTACACACAAAATTATCTTACTTGTATTGAATTCAATCTAATTTTCACTAAGTACCATTGTGGTATGGACTGATTTTATTCAGTGTCACATGACATTCAAATCTAAACCATCTTTACCAAAAGAATAGCTACAACAAAACATTTCACTGGATATTACACTGACCAAATTGGAAAACACTCTTTAATTTTGAGTTATTACTTCAAATACAATACAGTATTATAAGTTTATATTTATTACAAAGACTAAATTTTAAACAATATGTTCCCAATTTCACATGTGAAATTAGTTTACCTACATAGCAACCATGTTCTGCAATAAATCTGTAGATTGACTACATGAATACCATGAGGTATTCCACACATAAAATTACAGCAAAAATTAAGTTGAAGATTCAAGTATAGCCTAAAAAAGGGCTGAAGCTATCATATTTATATATATCTCTCTCTTCTTGTACATGGCTAACTGATTAACTTCCATTATGTGTACTAGACTACCAAAACATGATACAAAATATACTATAACAGATCAACTTTGCGGAAAAATAAATATTCTGTATTAGGCAAGATAAAAAAAAAAATAAATAAAAACAAGTCGTCCCTGGAGATGGATGATCCAGGTAGGAGGAGGAGGGGGAGACCAAAGAGAAGGTGGATGGATGAAGAGTGAAACAGCAGATATGAAGGAGAAAAGCTTTAGTTGAAGATCTTTATATTTCGTAATGTACTAAAGATTACACAAGTGATTAAGTATGAAAGAAAAATATTAATAAAGAATAGCATACTAATCATATTACTAAATAATTTTTCACTAAAATACATTGTATCTTATAGTGTAATATAACTTCTTTTCTCCTACAAAATAATGAACTTGACAATAATGCAAATTATAGTGTATAATCAAAAACTAGAATAATCAGTATTTTATATTTGTACACTGTATAATACTCGAAAGTTCTTGTCTAGAAGCTTGGAATCAATCTTTTTCTTTTGTAACATAAAATCCATCAATTCAAATATGCCTTAAGCAGTTCACAAACGAGTCGGTATATCATCCAAATTAAAGTATCTTATAAATAATGAATTAGTACTAGGATGGTTGTCACTGGTATACAAACTGAACAGCCCTGTTAGCAAGTTATTCTTCTGAAATCTATCGCATTGAATCTGCTGCGTTTGTTGAAGGGCAATTCATTTGAACTAAGGGTAAGTATGGTAAGCTATACATTGTTTTTAAAATGTATACAAAAATACAATTGTTTTTCATAAACATGAAAAGCAAAATTGAAGAGGAATAAACAGAAAAAATGTGCTAAGCTTGGGATGATGACCTCAACCAGAAAATGGACAGCACTTTTAGACTATGAAACCATGAACTTATTTCTCCATGCGGTGTAGTGGTCCACCATTGAAGCATTAATCTAAACACCCAGTTTAATCTTCAAGATGATTATCATAAATCCAAGTGAAGTTTTGTGCAGCAAAAACATTTGATCAACCTTGATTCCCAGTACAATATTCTCCTTGTAATTGATTTAGAAATAAGCTATTCCTATAATGTTTACAATTATTAATGTACAATACATCCCAAAAAAAATTGCATATCACGAGGAAAAGGTAATCTTTTAATTTTATCAAAGTCATGGATCAAAGGTGCGGAACAGTGTTTAAGAAGCCCCGAGTAAAGTTGATAATAAAGAGGAGGGGAGGAGTCAAAACAGATAGATTACATCATGATGTGAAGTATAAATATCAAAGTAAATGATTGCACCAGGTAAGGCTTGCTTAAAATAACCGATTGCTGGGAGGTAATTTAGTGGTGAAAGATAAACAAGTATATAAATACATAAAAACAATTTTTAAATACAGCATCAACAATTGGTCAGTGGTAACAACTGAAAAGTGGGATACAAAAGGCAGCAGAAGTATGTGGTGCCATCAGAGAAGGGTGAAAGGGAAAAAAATGTTATAAAATCTGAATTACGTACAAAGTCATTCGAAGAGAATAAGAGAGCGCTCAAGCTAAGGCAGAGGGGAAGCAAAAAAAGGATATAGTTCTATATGAGGAAAGAGGTTAAAGACAGGTGAAAGGCACTTGGAGTAAGTGATAGGAGAAATAGAAACATAATTCCAACTCAGCAGAAGGTAAAGAAAAAATATTCAAGTTAGCAAATAAGCTCTAAAAAGATGAAAATGATATAAAAGTGACAATGTACATACTAAACTGTTTATAAAAGATAAAAATTGAGTAATTAAAGTTCAAAATAAAGAAATACTGGAATGTAGAAAACTACACGATTTTGAAAATTTGAGCGAAGAGAATGAACATGATACACCATTAAACAGAGATTAAAACAGCTAAAGAGGTTAAAGATCCCTTCAGTAGGATGGAAAATGGAAAAGCTCCATGACCATCTGGAATAACCAGCAAACTAAAAAAAAATCAGCCTGACTTCATCCCGAGAAAATGTGTTGAAATGAAAAAAGTATAAATTACTGAATAACTACAACATAACTTTAATGACCATTACATCTCCCTTTTGCTTAGCATAGGTAACGTAGAAGGCCTGTACATTAAACGGCCCAACTACCTACAAAAAGTACTTAACTACATCTATTGAGAGGTATCCATCTACAGTGGCTCTGTAAAACCAAAAGATAAAACTGACAGCAACAAGTTCCACTTCTGCCAGTGCATAACTTTCACTTGATGCCTGTTGGTATATATTACAATATATTTTTTTCCTAAAATGGGAAATTATTCAATGCTCCAACAAGACAAAATTGTACATTCTCATTAAAACAACTACAAAATTAGTTAACAAAGGTATTGTAAAAGCAGTTTGATGTCATCACCTCAGCAACTTTCCAATGAAATCTGTGTTCTACCATTATGCTTAATTCTGACTCTGGTATCAAGTACAACAGGAGAGACAAAAGTACTAATAAAGACACCTGTCCATACCGGTCAATAAATTAGAAAAAGCAGCAAATACAAAAGGCTCTCCAACTGCTACTTTAAGAACACGTACACACCATAAAATTCCTTTGGAGAAAACTTCATTATACTTTCTATAGGAAGAACAAATCGTAAACCACTACTTCCTTTCAAAACAAAATAATGACCTCTGACCATGTTTTCTAAACCTAGCAAAGCTTCAAACAATCAACTATTAATACTATACACTTGAGAAAATATTGTAATGGTCCATGCTGGTCCATGCAATGATAAGTGACATACAGCATACATCTAACATGAAAAATAATTCAGCTGTTATCTAATTTGCCCCTATATAAAGACAATCTTTGTAAATAAGTGTTCACTACAATGATATAGAAGAATAAATAACTACCAATAAGTCACTTTGGAGGTCCACTCATAAGGCACCTCATTCTCATTTTATGTACAGTATTGACTTTCAAGGAACCCATTTAGTTAATACTGCTTTTCATTTGGAAGGCCTAGGTGTTGCTGTGCTGGCAGGTTAAATTTCAGATAGTTTATGAAGTTTTGTATATATGTATGAATGAATATTTATGTAGTTACAAGAGCATTAGCAATTATTGATGTTAGGTAAGGCTTTGGGGCACATGCTTGTCGTACACTCATCTCCCAACTGTGAAGCATCATTGTTACACTACAATGTGGAGGCATATTCTTCAATCTTACTAACATGCTCTCTCTGATATTCTTGAGAAAGTCGGTGGTCTCATAGTCTACAGGTAACAAATCACATCGTGGAGTTTTCATCGGGTATGCTGATGGGATCGTAAGGGTGATGGGAGGGACGCATGGCAAACTAGGGTCATCTAACTGGCAAATCAATGTGAGGTCATCGCTACCAGGTGGTTGCTGGCAGTCAAGATTAACTCTGAAACGTGTATTTAGCCGAGCAACTTCCCCCTGAACAATGTCACTGATATTTGGTGTTTCTGGAGGTGGCTGAAGGGGATTGCTGCGTTTGAACTTTTTGGTTGGGTTATAGGAATATGTTGGTCCAAGCAATACAGACAGCGCTGGTGAAAAAGTGCGATGCACAGTGTGGGAACCCCAAGAATGCTTAAAAGCATTATTTACAGCATCTACAAGACCTGCAATTCTATTTTCCATATTTGGTGGTACAGTTGACCCATCTTCATCTCTTATTTCCAGCCTCTTCAAAACATCTTCGCATTTCTTGAGCGTTTCCATTGACATACGTCTCTGGGGATTCCTTAATATTTCATATAACTGTTTCATTTTTCTTGATTTTTCAACATCTTCATTTCCAATTCTTTCTATGACGCGACGCAGGGGTTCAATGTACTTGCTAAGCTCGCGTACCTTTTCCCTATAAGCAACATCTTCCCCTTGACTATTAGCAACACACTGCGCAGGAGATGGCTGCTGTGGTTGTCCTGGAGTATTCAACATACCACTCGGAGAAGGCGCACCCATGTGACCTGTGCCTCGCCCCATACCTCCACTATTACTACCTACAGGTGATGGAACCATACTTGACATACTTGAAGGCGAAGGAGATATAAATGCTGGGGAAGGCTGGCTACTTTGGGCTGAAAGAGAAGGTACTGGAGATGCACTTGCAGAAGGTGTTCCCTGCCTGGGCATTACCGTTACACCTGCCATGAACCCAGGGGAAGGGACCCTTGGCTGCATTGTGCCAGTAGCACGACCTACATTTGACATCATCTGGTTGGGAACTTGTCCCATCTGACAAGTGGGGCCACCCTGTCCAGGAATGGACATTGGCATTGGATTCATCTTACCAGGCTGGTTCAGTTGATTAATAGTTATGTTTGGTGGCTTTTTATTCCCTGCAAGCTGCTGCATACTCATCCTGCGATTATTTTCAGCCCAATTGGACATATCTCCAGTTTTATTTTGAATATTTGAGGGCATTGGTTGGCCCATTCTAGGATTACCATGCATAGGCTGCTGACCAGCCATCATGTTTGCATTTTGTCCAGTAACCACAGAACCAGCGTTGGTAATCATCTGACCAGGCCCTGGCCCAACAGAACCAGCCATACCGCCAGTAGGTCCCGCCATCTGGGTAACCGTGCCACCCATATGAGTGCCTGGTCCTGCCATTTGTGAATTTGGCCCAGGTGCCAAAAGAACAGGTTGTGAGTGAGGATTATTGTTTGGTTGATTATTATTTGTTGACATATCACGGAGGTACATGCTGACTCTTGTGATATATTGTACATATTCCTCTCGTTTTTGTGACCTCTGAAAAACCTGTGAAGAAAAACGTGAATGTAATCAATATGTTCTTGACAGTGAAACTAGGAAAAACTCTAATAAAATGTTATTTTTATTAGTAAAATAAATTTTTGAATATACTTACCCGATAATCATGTAGCTGTCAACTCCGTTGCCCGACAGAATTCTATGGAGGGATACGCCAGCTATCACAATACTAGAAGGGGGTGTACTTACCAGCGCCACCTGTGGCCAGGTACTCAAGTACTTCTTGTTGACACCTCCTCAATTATTCCTCGGTCCACTGGTTCTCTATGGGGAGGAAGGGAGGGTCGATTAAATCATGATTATCGGGTAAGTATATTCAAAAATTTATTTTACTAATAAAAATAACATTTTTCAATATTAAACTTACCCGATAATCATGTAGCTGATTCACACCCAGGGGGGTGGGTGAAAAACCAGTGTACAAGACTAAAGGATAGCTAAGTATCCCGTATTTCATATAATCAGTTATCCACAATAACAATGAAATAATAAGTACCTGGTAAGGAAGTCGACTTGAACCGTTACTCTGCCTTTAATAAGATCGTCTTCCTTACTGAGCGCAGCGTTCCTCTTGGGAGGCTGAATCAACTCAAAGGTGCTAAAGTATACAGGGCTGCAACCCATACTAAAGGACCTCATCACAACCTTTAACCTCGGCGCTTCTCAAGAAAGAATTGACCACCCGCCAAATCAACAAGGATGTGGAAGGCTTCTTAGCCGACCGTACAACCCATAAAAAGTATTCAAGAGAAAGGTTAAAAGGTTATGGGATTATGGGAATGTAGTGGCTGAGCCCTCGCCTACTACTGCATTCGTTGCCACGAATGGTCCCAGGGTGTAGCAGTACTCGTAAAGAGACTGGACATCTTTGAGATAGAATGATGCGAACACTGACTTGCTTCTCCAATAGGTTGCATCCATAACAATCTGCAGAGAATGGTTCTGTTTGAAGGCCACTGAAGTAGCCACAGCTCCCACTTCATGTGTCCTTACCTTCAGCAAAGCAAGGTCTTCTTCCTTCAGATGAGAATGTGTTTCTCTAATCAGAAGCCTGAATAGTAAGAAACTGAGTTCTTAGAACTTGGAAAAGAAGGTTTCTTGATAGCACACTATAAGGCTTCTGATTGTCCTTGTAAAGGTTAAGACCTTTTTAGATAGTACCTAAGAGCTCTAACTGGGCAAAGTACTCTCTTCAGATCATTCCCCACCAAGTTGGACAGGCTTGGGATCTCGAACGACTTAGGCCAAGGACGTGAAGGAAGCTCGTTTAGCAAAAAACCGAGCTGCAAGGAACATGTAGCCGTTTCAGATGTGAAAACAATGATCCTGCTGAAGGCGTGGATCTCACTTACTCTTTTAGCTGTTGTCAAGCACACGAGGAAAAGAGTTTTTAATGTGAGGTCCTAAAAAGAGGCTGATTGGAGAGGTTCAAATCTTGATGACATAAGGAACCTTAGGACCACGTCTAGATTCCAGCCTGGAGTGGACAACCGACGTTCCTTTGAGGTCTCAAAAGACCTAGGGAGGTCCTGTAGATCTTTGTTGGTGGAAAGATCCAAGCCTCTGTGGCGGAAAACCGCTGCCAACATACTTCTGTAACCCTTGATCATAGGAGCTGAAAGGGATCTTACTTTCCTTAGATATAACAGGAAGTCAGCAATCTGGGTTACAGTGGTACTGGTTGAGGAAACTGCATTGGTCTTGTACCAGCTACGGAAGACTTCCCCTTGAGACTGATAGATTCTGAGAGTGGATGTTCTCCTTGCTTTGGCAATCGCTCTGGCTGCCTCCTTCGAAAAGCCCCTAGCTCTTGAGAGTCTTTCGAAAGTCTGAAGGCAGTCAGACGAAGAGCGTGGAGGATTGGGTGTACCTTCTTTACGTGAGGTAGACTTAGAAGGTTCACTCCTAGAGGAAGAGTCCTGGGAATGTCGACCAGCCATTGCAGTACCTCTAAGAACCATTCTCTCGCGGACCAGAGCGGAGCCAACCAACGTCAGCCGTGTCCCTTTGTGAGAGGAGAACTTCTGAAGTACCCTGTTGACAATCTTGAACGGCGGGAATGCATACAGGTCGAGATGGAACCAATCCAGCAGAAAAGCATCCACGTGAACTGCTGCTGGGTCTGGAATCGGAGAACAATACAACAGGAGTCTCTAGGTTATCGAGGTAGTGAACAGATCTATGGTTGGCTGACCCCACAGGGCCCAAAGTCTGTTGCAAACATTCTTGAGAAGGGTCCACTCTGTGGGGATGACCTGACCCTTCCGTCTGAGGTGATCTGCCATGACATTCATACCGCCCTGAATGAACCTCGTTACCAGTTAGCTTTCGATCTTTAGACCAGATGAGTAGGTCCCTTGCGATCTAGAACAACTTCCACGAAAGAGTCCCTCCCTGCTTGAAGATGTAAGCCAGGGCTGTGGTGTTGTCAGAGTCCACCTCCACCACTTTGTTAAGCTGGAGGGACTTGAAGTTTATCAAGGCCAGAATAACCGCCAACAACTCCTTGCAATTGATGTGAAGTGTCCTTTGCTCCTGATTCCATGTTCCCGAGCATTCTTGTCCGTCCAAAGTCGCACCCCAGCCCGTGTCTGATGCGTCCGAGAGGAGACGGCGGTCGTGTTTCTGAACAGCCAAAGGTAGACTTCCTTGAGAAGAAAGCTGTTCTTACACCACGCGAGAGAAGACCTCCTCTCTTCGGAAACAGGAACTGAGACCGTCTCTAGCGTCATGTCCTTTATCCAGTGAGCAGCTAGATGATACTGAAGGGGGGGGAGGTGGAGTCTCCCTAACACGATGAACAGGGCCAGCGATGAAAGTGTCCCTGTTAGACTCATCCACTACCTGACTGAGCATCGGTTCCTTCTCAGCATGCTCTGGATGCATTCTAGGGCTTGGAAGATCCTTGGGGCCGACGGAAAAGTCCGAAAAGCTCGACTCTGAAGATCCATACCCAAGGAGACAATGGTCTGGGATGGAACGAGCTGAGACTCCTCAAAATTGACCAGGAGGCCCAGTTCCTTGGTCAGATCCATAGTCCATTTGAAAATCTCCAGACAGCGACGACTTGTGGGAGCTCTTAAAAGCCAGTCGTCTGACGGAGCCGGACACAAGATCATGGTACTGCTGCACAGTCTGTGAACTGTCAATCATGGGCAAGCGAGGAAGTACAGTGACAACCCGAATCTGTCTAGACTGTCTGGGTCGTACAGACAACTCCTTATCGGGTTGCTGAGGTTGCCGCACTGCGTCACAACAAGTCACTTCTGTTGGTTGTTGAACGTCTTCCCCGTGACACATTGACTCCGTAAACAAAAAATCCTCTAACAAGGACTAAGCTTGGACTGCATGTCTTGCAACACAGCTCAAGGTCTATGGGAGCAGGTGTGGTAACAGACGGGATTAGCGACTGAAGTGGAACCATTACCTTCCCTGGAAGCATGTTACGCTTAAATAAAAGTCCATAGGAGGCTATGCAGCTAAAGGCTCCCTCCAAATGACAGAGTCCTCAAGGGAATATCAGAAGGAGGGAGAAAAGAACTTTCTCATCTACAGGGACCATATCCTAGAAAAGCTAAGTTCTCTCAGTGAGGGTTCACTGGTGCAAAAGCAGCAGACTAGAAGGCAACGTTATGAAACTGCTTGACAGTCTAGTGAGTTGGCAACAACCAAAGATGTGTGACTGAGAAGCATGCAGTAAGGTATGCAGAGCATGTTGTATGCAGAGTATGCTGTATGCAGAGCATGCTGAATGTAGAGCATGTTGTATGCAGAGCATGCTGAATGCAGAGCATGCTGTATGCAGAGCATGTTGTATGCAGAGCATGCTGAATGCAGAGCATGCTGTATGCAGAGCATGTTGTATGCAGAGCATGCTGTATGCAGAGCATGCTGTATGTAGAGCATGTTGTATGCAGAGCATGCTGAATGCAGAGCATGCTGTATGCAGAGCATGTAGTATGCAGAGCATGCTGTAAGCAGAGCATGCTGTATGTAGAGCATGCTGTAAGGTAAGCAGAGCGTGTGCATGGCGTTTAACATTTCTCAGAAATTCCATGACCAGTGCTAGAGTGCTTTATGCATGCTTGCATGGGGTTTAAATATCAACATAATATTTACCTTACATTCATAACTCATGATTCATATTTTTTGCCATATTCTGCGATATTGTTAAAAATATATTGCAAGGAATACAAATATATTTTTATAAGTAATACAAATAACCTCCATTATCATAAGGTTTGAAAATGGAGGTAAGGTATGCTGAACAGCAGAGTCAGAACGAGCTGGAACAACAATAGTTGTGGTTTCCTCTTCAAGACTCTGTTGAGGGAACACCTGAGGCTCAGTCTGCAAAGGCTGGTCAAAGGAAGTAGCAGAAGGTAGGCGCATGGGTGGAGGAGGCTGACTCCTGGCATGAGTGGCTGAACCCAAGGGTTGCGCTTGCTGAGCGGTTGGCGGAAGCGGAGTAGCAAGTTCCTGTTCCTGTGGTGTGAGCGGAGCGCGATGAGGTAGAGGCTGTGCAGAACAAGGTAAATGTCTCGCAAGCTGAGGCTCCTGAGGCGCAAGGCTAAGGTGTAGTGGTGCTTGCCTTGTGGAGGGTTGAGCTCGCTGCAGCGAGAGCTGAGGAGACTGACTCAAGGACGGGAGAGGTTGTTGTACCTCAACCGAGTGTTGCATCACTGGTGGAGCAGCAAGTGGAGGCGGAGGAAGAGAGGTATAATCCTCCTGATCCCATTGTAAAGGTTGCCTTAAAGAAGGTGGAGGCTGAGCACCACTGGGAACAGCCAACTCAGAACGTGGCTCAACATCGTACGCCTGGCAGGTGGTACTGCGATCAGGCGGAGCGAGCGCAGGCGGAGGGAGTGTAGGCGGAGGCGGAGGCGCAACACTCTCAGCCCGACACTCACGCATCAAGACCGAAAGTTGTGACTGCATGGACTGCAGTAGAGTCAACTTGGGGTCGGCAGACACTAAGGTCTGCTGAGGTAAAGCCTTAACAGCAGAGATCTGTTGCGGCAGAACCTTACTCCTCTTAGGCGGAGTGCATTCAACTGATGACTGAGGAGAGTCAGAGCTAACCCAATGACTGCATCCGGGTTGTTGAACTCTAACTTCGTACGTCTGGCATAGGTCTGGACTTTATGTTTAAGAGGTCTTGAGACCTGAGACCAGCGTTTTCTCCCCTAAATTTCTTCTGCAGACGAGCAAAATAAGGGCTCAATCGTCTGCGGGTGGGAGTGACGGTCTCGGTAAGACACGCCCACAACCACCGAGGATACTTCTGTGCGCCGATCAAGGCCTGCTGAACCCTTTTGTCCTTCGACATTGCTTCTCCCCTGGGCTTGGGAGCTTGCAAGAGGTCCCGGACTGGGAGAACGACTGGCGCGCACAGAAGTACCCTCACGCACAACACTGACACACTTTGCGCTAATCACTTATCACTTTGATTTTCTGTTTGCACTTATTTCACTGAACTCGAAACTTTAAGTGGTTTGTACCTGAAACACGCAATTCTATCCTTTCTCAAAAGTTAGTAATTGCGAAAACAGAATTACAATGTAACAGAAAAATCTAATGAAAGATAAATAATTCAGTGGCTGGAAAGAGACTAAACACTAGATCACTCTAGAAACGTTTACTTTCTTCCCCTAAAGAGACTAGGGAGAAGAGCAAAAAACGATAACAACGTTACTCGTACGCCTGGCAGGCTTGAATGAAACGTTTATCCTCCTCTTTCTCCCTCCGTCTCTATCTCTCTCTCTCTCTCTCTCTCTCTCTCTCTCTTGACTTAGAACCTGAGAGAAGAGCCCAATCATATATATCGTTAAAACATATTATTGTTAAAGGAAAAAACTGAAATATTTCCCAAAAAGAAAAGTTCCTTTATTAGGATTAAAACCATTAAGTTAAGAAAGAATGAACAAAACGCTAGACACGGTTACTCTTACTGCAACGTGAAACCGTGAAAGTTCTTTCTCTATCGTAACGATAGAGTGCAAGTTGAACGTTCTGAACGTCAACAACTGCAGAGACAAAACAAAACGTTAGTTCAACTTTGAAAACAGTACTAGACTATCAAAGAAATTCTTTCAAAGACATTAAAATAGCATAATATGTTAACAGGTAAAACCGAAATGACGGGCTCAATGTTAATTAACTTCGGTACCAAGAAAAGACCGCCTACTATTAGGAAGGTCGAATATAAACAAATATAAAAATTAATTTTAATAAGTTTATAAAAAAAAGAAAGTTAATCGAAGAGGCCTATAAGAGGCGGAGAGATATAAAATAAATCTATAACTTTTGTTAAGCAAAATTAAGAAAGAGAGTCTATACTCTCTTAGACACCAACACTTCCGTCTAAGGGAAGGGTCGGCCATTTAAAGGTGAAAGAGAGTTCATACTCTCTTCGTCACCATAATTAATCAAATTAATTCCAAAAGCTAACTAAGCTAATATAGAAGTTTCCAGTAAAGCGACAGCCGAAATCAAAGAGAAATACTTCACCAAAGTCGTGAAAATACTCCAAGAACATAAGCGTATCCCAGAACGTCTTGCCGGAAGCACGACAGAGGAATAATTGAGGAGGTGTCAACAAGAAGTACTTGAGTACCTGGCCACAGGTGGCGCTGGTAAGTACACCCCCTTCTAGTATTGTGATAGCTGGCGTATCCCTCCATAGAATTCTGTCGGGCAACGGAGTTGACAGCTACATGATTATCGGGTAAGTTTAATATTGAAAAACATACTTACTGGAAAACAAAACTCATGAGTGAGAAAATTAAATTCTAATAAAATTTATCATTTCAATACTTAACTGGTAGTCTTTATGCCAATCCCATCAAAGTCATCAACCTCCCGGCCACTAATTAATAAAGACATTTCTTTTCCTCTTCCTCCTGATAGATGGCACCATGGGAAGAACATTAACCATATGCATAATTATAACCAGTAATTCATATGATCAGAGTTGCCGTGGACCTTTACATACCCTGACCTCTTGACATCACTGTTATCATTAATGAGATGAAGATTTACCTGCCCAATGAGCCAAACTTGCAGGTAACTAAAATATTAAAATAAGAAATCAAAGAATACTGAACATTGTCAAAATTATTTTTAATAAAGGAATTGATCTGATAAATTTGTTGGAAATCATAAAGAAAAATTCTTATTATTCTACTCTTTAACAACATCAAATCTCATGGAGAATGGTTAAAGCTAGCATAAGAGGGGAAAACTAATCTATGCCCTTTCATGGTGCTGTACATCTGGAAGAGAAACCCTCGTCAATAAATACCGTACACTAGATAACCAAAATCATAGGAGTGCTTTGGTGGTTCCAAGCTTTTCTAGATAATGCAGAACTATCTGATTTTTTTCCTTTCCAGTCATCAAGTAAGCACCCTTTGTTTTCAAGAGGACTCCTTTGAATCTAATTAACATGTGGCTTCAGTAGGTATTTCATTCTTTCTTATATATAAGATGATGTTAACTTGTTATCTGAAAGCTCATTAGGCCAAGCTAATCTGGGATAAGATAGGCGAAGAGATGGATGACAGTACGATAGAGGGCAGAAATATTTGAAAAAAATGGAAAGAGAGTAGCGCTTAATCGATATACAGTACAAATAAGATGCTGTTGTAGGGTGGTGATTGTATGATCGAGTAACTGACCAGGGTTTTAACCTGGTCCTATCACAAAGGGGAACCCTATGTGCTACAGAGCCTATATGAACAGTAGACATGCATCTTGGCTCCTATAATTTGAAACCACCTGTTGGCTGCAGGATGTGTAGCAATTCTCTTAGATATTTTGGAGGTCCGGTTTGGATAACTTGATGGGTTATCGCACATATATTATACTCTATTCTAGCTTTAATAGGTAGTCAATGTAATTCAATTAATATAGGGGTAATCCTTTCTTGGGGTCAGACACCTTTTTTACAAGTTTTACTCCGTTTATATTTTGCAGTTTCTTAGTGACAGTTCTGGTAGGCCCTGCTGCTTCCTCCAGTTGCCTTGGTGGCCATGGAGGTAGCAGCAGTAGGGGATTCAGCGTGTGAAGCTTCATTTGTGGTGGATAACAGGGGAGGGTGGGCTATGGCACCCTAGCAGTACCAGCCAAACTCAGCTGAATCCCTTGTCAGGCTGGAAGAAGCAGAGAGAGGATAGGTCCCCTTTTGTTCCCTTGTTTTGATGTCAGCTACCTCCAAAATTGGGGGATGTGCGTTGGTAAATAAAAAAGAAAATAAAATATTCTTAGGGTAATTCTGGATCAAAAGGTGTAATTAGAATTACCCAGATCAAATTAGAATAATCACCCGTAAAATTACACTAAGAATGAAAACAAAGAACCAGATGCAACACAAATTAGCAAACAGTTAGAAATACTGTGTAATTTGAAACTATCAAAATTAAGTACAGTACTGTACATACAAAATGTTGTATCCTGAACAAAAATAAGCAACACCAGCATGACAGTGAAGAGAGGAACCTACTAGCAAGTTTTTAGCAGATAGGAGAGGAAAAAAATAAGTAATAAGTTGTTCTCATATGCATGGGAAGCCACCAGCTCCAAAAGTAAAGATTATGTGATTAAGTTATAATAGAAAATAAAAAAAAATACAAACCATCACCTAATAAGAAGAATACTGAGGCAAGGACGAATGAAACAAACAGCACAATACACAAAATATGAAACAAGTTAAATCTTGGGAGAAACAAAAATGCATGAACAAAGATGAGTCTCTCCGAATAATGAATGGCAATAAAGCTATCAAGGTACCATATAAGTGGTTTTTGGTATGAGCCAAGAGTTACTTTTCTTTCAAAATTGAGACAATTTGCTGTGACAGGAGAATCATTGAAAGGCCGTATGGCAATCTATGATGAAGGGGTTCGTAATGAACAACCGCAGATATGGCCACGGGGAGTCTGCTATGATCCCAATTATAAGCACCACTATATTAGACTCAATTCCTTTTGTCTTCTGTAATTGGTTACATATAATGTTGGACTCATGGATCATGGATCAGGGGGTAAAATACTCAAAGACAACACCTGTCACACTATATATTTCCAGGTGAGACAGGCTACTTATAATGCATAATTTACCTTACTCCCTTTGGGTGAGGCAAAGTAAATATGTCTACTCCCAACTAGCAGGGCATAAGGGGCACAGATATGGATATAATTTGGGCCTGCTATAATTCTAAGCTTATGTGATGACAAATCTAGTTCCACTCCTTTTATTACTTTTATTACAGTAGTTATAACGTTGGTCTGATAAGTCAAAGGTCAGATCAGTGAATCTTTTCATCACAAACTAGGAAACTGCTAAGAGATGTGGAATCTAGTAACTAGAAGAAGGTACTAAATACCGACTTCATCCAAAAGGAGGAATGATAATGGAAGTTAGCTAAATGATCAAATGACTGAGAATGATTGACATAGTAGGGAGCTTCCCATAGCAGTGAGAAGCTTACTTAGAAGAATGATACAATCTCTATGTCTTTCAAGAAACAACTATAAAATAACTGGCTATGCAGAGAAGCCCAGCCCCAACCCCCCGGGACCAGCTTACTGAGAAGTCCCTTTGATCTTCACCCATAACTTATGGGGTGAATGAGGTGGAAGCACAACTTAAAGGAAAATACAAATAAAAAATTACTTCTAAAAATCTGTGATTTGTTCCTACACGGATATAAACCTTCGTCCTTTACTAGGAGACTTATCCTTAGGTGGGAAGAAGTATCTATAACCAATCTGGCTAATTTAAAATACTAGATGTCTAAGCACTCGGTCCTTATGAGGAGCAAGAGTGATGACTCCAATCCACTTGCTATAACCTGAGTCTCAGTAGGTTGGGCTTGGTTACTGTCATAGACAGGCATTCATAGAAGAATCTACAGTATATCCTAATAGGATATGCTGTCTGTAATTATATGTAAGGCTAAGTAAAAAAGATGGGTTCACATTATTATCCATCCTTTCCCTCATTAGGAGGATGGGGCAATAAGCAATTCTATCTTAACATTTAGAAAATACTTACTCGGTATGGTGTCTTACCTGCATCAAAGTCTGTTCCAGCAACATACGAGTCCAACCGTTGCACTCCAAGGGGGGAAGGAGGCGAGGAAAAAAGGCCAGACACTGTTACTTACATCCTAGACTGATGTTAAAACCATTATCTTAGAAAAGATGCTTCTTGTCCTGTGAAGGAGCTAGATATGCTACACCACCTGCTGAGAGTCTGCCACAGGTCCTAAGTGAATTCCTGTAGACAGAAGACCATGAAGGTCGCCTGACATTTCTAAAATCCTGTCTTCAAAACATGGCAAACTGACAGATTCTTCCAAAAGGCTTATCACACAAACTCCTCTTACTTCCTTAGAACGAGCTGTGCCAATTGTTTTGAATCGCTTGTCTGGATTAGCACTCTGTTCATGGTTTCTAGAAGCCAGACAGAGATGGTGTTCTTGGAGATTTCTTTTCTGAGTCTACCTGCCCTGATTAAAAGGTTCTGTAGTGTAGTCTGAATAGCCAAGTCCTTTAGAGGTACACTGTAGTATATTTGCTCTCTCAGGGCATAGAGGAATCTCATGCGGATCATCAGTTGTTTCCCTACAGGAGGAAACTGAGTACCATTTGAATCTTGGTTTGTTTACAACAGGGCTTTTTGTTTATACTATAAATTCTGGAATGAAGGATAAGGAATCTTTCCTCCAACACTCAGAATGGCTGACAAGATACGACAGTCCGTGTAACTCGATTGCTTTATTGAAGCCAGGTCAGGATGAAAGATGATCTTGAGGGACTGAAGTTTGTTTCAGTGGTTCGTAAGGGATCTTTTTTGAGTACCTGAGAAAAGGGATTTTGACGAAGGAAAAATCTATTTCTGGGCTCGACCTGTGTCGCTCCGTGAAATGCTCCTCTAACACCATTTCTAAGGCATAGTTATTGCTGAATATACCAGAGAAAAAAAAAGAGATGCATGGAATGCCAGGAATAAACCTAGCTCGCTCGCTCACTCTTTGAGTATCGGTATAGAAAACTGGGGCGTGATTGAACCACGACCATAGATCCCTCACCAATTAGACCTCTCCTTCATCAACATCCCCCCTCTCTACCCCTACATCTCCCCACCCCCCATCCTCATTCCTCCTCAGCACTTGTGTTGGTCAGACGTGTTTTGTTTTGCTCTGTGTTTTGTGTTTTTTGGAAGATGTCCGACGTTTTAGAGATCTCTGCTCCCAAGTTGAGTACAGTATTATATTTGTCTGTTTGGGATTTCTAGGTAGTGACACTTTATTCTTAACCGTGTTTGGTTGTTTTGTTTTTGCTGCGGGTTGTTCCCTTTCAGGGGTTCACTGCGGCCATAGTGTCGCAGTTGTTACATTCCAGGAGAGACATTTGAACTCCCTTGGAGAACAAGATTCTTCAGCTTTTCATCAGTATAGTATTGACAATTCCTACGAAGAGGAAAGGTCGACCCCTTTCAGTTTCAAAGCCCTAGCTCAAGGCTGAGCAATAGCCTTTGGTCGCTAAACCTGAAAGGAGTTTCTCTGTGTGAAGGAAAACCAATTAGTCCACTATCAGTAGGATAGAGGCACAGAGAAGAGAAGTACCCCTTCCATGGCACCAATCACAGGTGGCACATTTGGCTAGAGATACTGCCGTGCATAATCTTCTGAGGTATCCAGAAATCCGAGTAGAGTTTATTATTTTTAAAAAACCCTGTCTCCGAGCATGTGCTGGATAACCTCGACCAGAGAAGTGAAAGGTACATCAAGGAGTTTTGGTGCCTCTGAAGATGAGGTTGGCAGAGAAGATCCAGTCGACTGGGTAGTTCTCTTTGAGCATTAGTTAACAACACTTGAAAGTTCAGCTACCATTCTCTGTGTGCCCACTTGGGGGCTACCATCATCTTGAGGTTTGTGGTTGTTCATAAGCTGCTGACTACCCATCTGATCAGGCAGACCAGGGGAAAAGAATAAAGGTTTAAGCCTTCCCAGAAGTGTTGAAAGGTGTCATCTAACACTGTTACCTGATCCAATAATGGTGAGCAGTAAACAAAATTTGTTGCTTAGTTTCATCGCAAACGTGTCTATTGTCAGGGAAACTCACAAAGTCAAAAGACTCCTCGCCACTTAAGGATGAAAGGACCACTCTGACTCAATGCCGAGCTGCACTGTGTTGTATGTCCATTCATGGGTCTGTATTGACAAGTTGCAGAGGGGCTGAGAAGCAGTACCTCCTTGTTTGTTGATATAGGTCACTACAGTACTGTACCATTGTCACTCATTAATGCTACTATGTAATCTATCAAACACAGTGTGAGTGATGGTAGTGTCAATATGGTTGCTTTCATTTCTAGAATGTTGATATGAAGATTCTTCTCTACATTTGACCAAAGGCCTGCGATGACATGATCTCTTAGATGTGTGTCCCATCCTTCTTTTGATGTTATCTGTGAAAAGTAGTTCTGCAGTAGGGCACTTCAACAGAGTCCATTTGAAAAGATTTTCATCCCTCAGTTACAAGTACAGATCGGATCATTCTGTTGACAGGGACTGGGTAATGAGGATGGTCATTGCTCTACAAACTAGTGTCCCTTCAGACATCACAGAAAAGACCATAGATGTAGAGGGTAATGAACTAGCTTTTCCAATGATGATAAGTGGCCTAGAAGCTCCAGCCATTGACAAACTGGAAGCTATTGAAAGCCTGGAAAAAGGTATGCCACCCTTTTGAGCTTGCTTACTCAATTGTCTAAAGGAAAGACTTATCCTACTGTTGTGTTAACTGTCATCCCTAGGGACTCGATCTTCTGTTTGGACATGGGGCTGGACTTCTCCAGATCCTAGCTAAAGAGAGAAGCCGTTGCAATGTTGTAAGAATTGCTTCTTAGAGGATGTAGGATTAAGCAATCATCCAGGTACCTTAGTAGCTGGATGACCATGGCATGTGCCCAAGCTGACATGTGAGTGAACACTAGAGTAAAACACTGGGGGTGGTCAGCAGACCAAAACCCAGGATTTTGAATAAGAAGACTTTGCCCCAGAAGAGGAACTTTCTTGACGATTGCTGTACCATCTCTCAGATCCAGAGAAAGCATAAAATTGTTCTCCTTGATGGCCTTTCTTACAGTGTTTGCTGCCTCCACTTTTGAATAGAGTCTGGAGAACAAGCTCACTTAATGCAGAAAAGTAGATTACTGGTCTCCATATTCCTGTCGACTTTTCCACTAGAAAAAAAATAAACCGTAGAAGCCTACAGACCCATCCAGGAGTAATCAAGTGAGCCTTTGTTCATCATCGTCTGGACTTACTTCTTCTCAAAGGTTAAGGCCTTTTTGAGACTTGTGAATATGACGACAATGTAGTCGAGGTCTGACGAGAGCCGATGAACGGGATGAGGTATTATGTCGGAGAACCTTAAGAGGCATCCCCCACTTGTGACAGTTGCAGGGGGAGACTGCCTTCCCAAATACAGTAGGATCTGACCCCTCTCCTGCCTCTTCCTCTTCTTTGTTGGCCAAACAGGTGCGAAAAGATTGGGCAGAATCTGTAGACCTAGCAGACGACATTAACGGTGTCATTGATCTTGCCCTCTATACCCTTTTCTTAGGCGCCTACTTCTAAAATGGAGTAGTTTTTGTTTGTCACTGGTTCTGATGTTGTTTTCCTAAATAAGACAGGTCGGTGGAAGAGCATGTCTTGATACGACTTTCTCCACTTTCCAATTGTTCCCTCTACTTCCTTTGGAAAGAAAAGGACTGGATTATTATCAATTGGGGAGTTTCTTTAGAGTTACAGCCTCACATTGCCCAATCTGTCCTGCAAAACATTTCAAGGCCAAGTTAGTTCATTGGTTTGTAGTTTGGTGGACAAGGAACATGACTGTCTTCGCCCTGGACAGGATTATGAACTCCTTTTTCTCCAGGTCAGGCAGAACCTGACAAGAAGTGAAGACAGACACTGTCCGTGGTAAGTGGTCCAACCGTGACTTTACTTGGAGGGAGGCCAGCCATAGCCATAGCTTTCATATTTGTGGATTCCAAGGACAAGAAGATGGTAGATTGTGTTCCTAGGTTCTCTATCGAAGTTCCGCGTGTTAACGTGGAAACAGCTGCTTCTACTGTATCGTAGAAGCGTCTGCATAGAGAGGGTCATAGGTAAGATCTTATTTAAGCAGTTTACTCTAAGCGAGTTCCTTCTCCTGAAAGCTTGTAGCTCTGCATTATCTATATCTTCTGTGGCCAGGTCTGACAAAGGAAGTTCTAAAGCTGTCCTAGCTACTTGAGGTGTTCCGAATAGCTTTTCAACCTCTGTCTAATTGTCTATCTTTGGCACTTTGGTTAGTTTCCCTAAGCCGTTAAACTGCCTGATGAGGGCCAAGACTCTCAGGAAAGCTAACTCGGATTCTGTCTCTTTTGTCTCTGTTGGAGTGGGGACTAAGTCCAATGTAGATGGATCAACTGTCTCCAGAGACTTCAACTCTTGATGAAGGGGGAGATTCTTCACAACCTGGGGAAGGACGATGAGATCTCAAATTCTTTTCCAGTTCCAGAACCATACCTGGACAATACTTCAGGGATTCATCTTCATCTGACTCTTCCTTAGCAGACCGAGTGGTTCCCTTTGTTCCCGTGCTCCCTTTAGCCTTACGCCTTTCGAGAACTCGCACGTTCCCTTTGGGCCAAATTTGTCCTTGAATTGCCCACTAGTTGGTGATGATGACCTTCTAAGCCGATCTGGAGGACATCTCTCACTTGAAGACAGCCTAGACAGGTTAGTCTTTGGTAGAGAGTGATTTCTATTCTTCCTGTGTACTTGGTGTCTTTCCTTTGTGTACGCTTGCTTTCTGAAGGAGAATGCAGAGGGAAGCTTGTTTTATCATAACAGCTCTCCATAGAGGAGCTCAGTCCCTAGTTGAGTCTCTCTCACTATGATTTGCTTGCAGAATACTGTACCCTCTTCTGAGTGCCTTATTGTAGGGGGAACATTCCAAATTAAAAGAGGATTATTAACCGAAGCATGTCTAAACTGCTGTTGCATTACAGAAATGTCTTGAATGAGTGCCTCCTATAAGGGGAGCAAGAGCGCGCTGGTAAGATGTTCATGTAAAAGCCTTTTCTTTCTATGCATGTTTCCAAAGAGGAGTGCATACAGTACAACAAGGAGAGTTAAACCAAAAGAGAATCCTTGTATAGGAGTTCTCACTAATAAGACAGAAAGCTTGTGTGCAAACGAAGATGTTAGCCAAAGGGCGTGTATTTAAGATCCTCTGAGAAAGAAGGGTTCGAGCATTCCTAGGAAAGCATAAGTGTAAGGAGATTGCCCATGAGCGCGTACTGAGATGGAAATCGAAATAAGTGAAAGTTCCCTAATTTGAGAATGAGAGCGTGTATGATGCACACCAATATCCAACAGGGAGTGCACTCGCACATAACCTGGTTTGTCCTACTGGCAGATTGTATACATGCAGGTGAGCGCTCATAGCAAGCTCACAATCCATAGGATAGCACATAGGCGCAAGACTACATGATCTTGTGCCATCTTTGGAATGCGCTTTGAAATGCATTTCTTCTTGATCTGAGGATAGTACAGTATATGATGCGATTTTACTTTACTGAAAAGCTCTTACACTACGAAGCTCATGAATCACTAGGAGAGTGACTGTATGTTGATATGTCGATTCCTAACAGGAATATCTCTCAGGTCCAACAAATGCACATTAAAGGTTTGCATGTGTAAAGCTGAGCGAGCTTGAACATGAGAAAAAGAGTGCACATACACTATCGCTATCTAATCCTCAGCTGATTGAGCGCTGAGAGTCAATCTTGAAAATCTTTAATCCTTAATCTGGGGTGATTGAGAGAGAGTGTTTGTACACATGAGATTCTTCCAAGTCAGAAGGCATAGTGCTAAGATGATGGTGAACACGATCTAGAGAGTGTACAGGCTCATGAATAGGAGAGTGCAGGGTGAGCATGAACAAACCGTAGAGTGCTCAATATCATGAGTGCTGCGTGATTAGGAGCAAGTTTCACTAAAATGTGTGCACTAATTAGCAAGTATGCATGTTCCTAAAGGCATAGACAGACACACACAAGTGAGAGATATCCAATTGGAGGCTACTCATTCTTAATCATAAGAATGAGAATGCATGCATGAAGAGATTCTAATTTCCCATAAGAATACTTCTTTCCTCTTCGCTGAAGATAATCTTAGTCTGATGTCATAATGATATGCCTCCTAACAGAAGGAGAAAGAGGATCTGGTAATGGGCTGGATTGCAAAGGATGGCGTGACCACTTGCTTGAAGGTGATGGTGCTACTAAAGGTTAAAATAGATGGTCTGCAAATCTTGCAAGAGAAAGCAAGACTGAGTGGTGAGAGTCAAAGGTTTCTTCTGCAGGTGCACCACATGAAGCAGGGTCCTCTGGCGGACTCTTTGCTTTGGATAAAGCGAAAGCTTAAAGAAGCCTCTCTGGAAGGAGTACCTCCAGCCTTGACGACTGCTATAAGGTCTTTAGGGTGTTGTCACTGGCTGTGTCGTCCGAAAGAACAATCTTTTAGGACTAACCCCAAGGAGAAGAATTATCTGTACCTCTGGGGGAAGCAAGCAGATACCACTATCTTACTCCAGGCTTGTCCAGGGGTTAAATCATCATTTTCGTCTTCCTTCTTTGCATTCCCCCAAGAGGAGGGCGATGGAAAAATATCTTTAGGTATGGTTCCAAGATAAGAAAGATGAGAACTAGCTGATTTCTTTGCCTTTGTGGTAAACCCCGAAGGGAAAAAATCTTGCTTGGTTTTCCTTTTCCTCTTCTAGCCAAACTCATTCCACTAGGAGGCTGACTACTCCCTACACTCCTCACAAGGGGAAGATTGTGTACAGTCACGCTCCCTGCAAGCAGCACATAAAGAATGGGGATCCACATTTAGCTTGCTCTTAAAAGTCCTGCAACGTTGTCCGAAATTCCAGGGCAAGACCGCATGGGCACTCGCAGTTTCTCCATAAAAAGGCACACACACCAATCAAAACAATCTGAAATGAGAAAGAGAAAAAAAATTGGTAAGCCAAATTTGTTAACCGAGAGTGCGTTTGTACTACTCGGCAGCTGAAGTCAGAGTGGCTTATAAGTGAGCTGGCAGGGAAGCGGAACTTCCCCGCTACCCACCAACAACTTTTGACACTTTGTTATAATTCTAACAGCCGAGTTTCCTGCTTCACTGATATCATACTCCTATTATAGGATGAAGGTTTATATCTGTATAGGAACAACTCAAAATATTCATGACTGTTATTTGATCATGATAAGACAAAAGGAATTTGAATTAAAAAAAAGAGAAAATCTATATATGCAATGAAGCAATATATATAAGCAAACAATCAATTAATACTGTATATAACACAGGAAAGAGAGCTGAGATAAAGAATTATTCCTTATCGATTAAAAGCTTCCTAGTCTGATAATTTCAATCATTACAGTAATTAACTCATTAGATATGGTTGAAAGACCTTTACTGCCAATTGCATATATGGTACCCAGGAATAACACCAAACTAGTTTACATTTCTTTCACAGAACAATATTTACAGTCCAGTATAGATGTACAATGTGAAAACCGACATGCACAACATGACAAATTCGAAGATAATTTGTATTTTTCCTAACCATACAAACCTTAGCTATTTACAAAGGGTATTACTTTTAGCGCAGCTGAAATGACGAGCCAATAGTTTTTAACGAGGGTTAATTACCCCCGCGCTAGTTAGCGGGGGGTGGGGAAGGGTAGCTTGCTACCCCTCCCCCCTCCACACACCGGTGACTTGCTTCACTTCACTTAGAGGTAGGACTTGACTTGGGGGTCAGGGATGGCGGGCACATATGCGTAAATAGCTAAGGTTTGTATGGTTAGGAAAAATACAAATTATCTTCGAATTTGTCATTTGTTCCGTAACCGAAATACAAACCACGCTATTTACAAAGGGTGACTTACCCCTTAGGAAGGGTGGAAAGTCCCCAGCCTTACTGACTTCGGCTTGCCCGGGGGCTCGATCCCTCAGTGAGCAGCACTAGAGAGAGGGAGCCCCTGTACCTCACAGGTTCCTAGCATCGCTAGGAACGAGTGGCCTACATAAGCAGTGTGAGGAGGAGAGTGTGACTCGTCCTATGAAGTTGACCTTGAGACCTTCAGATAGGAATTCTAGGATAGGACGTTCCCCATACCACCTCGTCAGGGTATGGGAGACGCAACGGTATTAAGCTTAATACTAGGAGCACAAAGAAGCATGGGTTACCTGCAGAGGTCGAGGTCAGCTATGCGAGGACCAGGATGCTGCTTCCCCAAGAGAGGGGAGAATGAAGAAAGAAGTAAGGGTCAGACATACTCTGTCATTCACACAGACTAAGACCGGGTAACAACGCCCTCAACCTACTGCTACTTGTCCAAAAAGGAGCCTGAGGTTAGACCAGCTGTTGTGCAGCCACCACAGGGCCGATAGAGAACGTATCGAGGCTCCTGTGGGTCACGTCTTGCAGGTAGTGGGCTGTGAAGGTCGTTTGACGCTTGCAGACCCCAGCTTGAAGTACCTGCGTCACAGAGAAGTTTCTCTTGAAATCCAAGGATGTAGCAATACCCCTGACATCGTGGGCCCGAGGGCGACGTGACGGAGGAGGGTCAGGATTCAGGGCATGGTGGATAACCCTTCGAATCCAAGCTGAGATGGTGTTCCTGGTGACCCTCCTCTTTGTCCTGCCTGTGCTCACAAACAAAGCTCGCACATGAGGACGGACTGCAGCCGTTCTCTTCAAGTAGTACAGTACCTCAGACACCTCACTGGGCATAGTAGCAGCTGGTCTGGGTCGTTTGTTACAGAACGGAGACTCGTGATCCTGAAAGAGTTGAACCGAGGATCCGGCACTCCAGGATTCTGAGTCTTGGCCACAAACTCAGGGACGAACCTGAACGTTACCTCCCCCCATCCCCTTGAATGGGCGATGTCGTACGAGAGACCATGAAGTTCACTAACTCGCTTGGCCGAGGCCAAGGCGAGTAGGAAAGCCGTCTTCCAAGACAGGTGGCGATCGGAGGCCTGGCGTAATGGCTCGAAGGGAGGTCTCTTGAGAGACCTGAGGACTCGAACCACGTTCCAAGGAGGGGGTCTCACTTCCGACTGGGGGCAGGTAAGCTCATAGCTACGTATGAGTAAAGAGAGTTCTAGCGACGAAGAAATATCCACGCCCTTCAATCTGAAGGCCAAGCTTAAGGCTGAGCGATAGCCTTTCACCGCCGAGACAGAAAGGCGCATTTCTTCTCGCAGATACACGAGGAAGTCCGCTATTGCTGGAATAGTGGCATCGAGTGGAGAGATACCCCTTCCACGACACCCACAACAAAATACTCTCCACTTTGCTTGGTAGACTCCCTCAGAGGACCTTCGCAGGTGCCGAGACATTCTCTCCGCAACCTGTTGCGAAAAGCCTCTCTCCGCGAGGAGACGCTGGATAGTCTCAAGGCGTGAAGCCGAAGCGAGGCTACGGCCCTGTGAGGGACACCGGAGTGGGGTTGTCTGAGAAGCTTGTGTCGTGGAGGAAGCTCCCTTGGGAGTTCCGTCAGGATTTGCAGAAGGTCCGGAAACCATTCCGCGTGATGCCATAGCGGAGCTACTAGAGTCATGGAACAGTTGACCGATAGTCTGGTCCTGTTGAGCACCCTTCTTATCAGACAGAATGGTGGGAAGGCGTACATGTCGATGTTGTCCCACCGTTGCTGGAAAGCATCTTGCCAGAGTGCCTTGGGGTCTGGGACTGGTGAGCAGTACAGGGGCAGCTTGAAGTTCAAGGCTGTCGCGAACAAGTCCACCGTTGGGGAACCCCACAAAGTCAGGACTTTGTTGGCTATCTGAGGATCCAAAGACCACTCGGTACTCACTATCTGCGAAGCCCTGCTCAGACTGTCGGCGAGCACATTCCTCTTGCCAGGAATGAAGCGAGCTGATAGTGTTATCGAGTGGGTTTCGGTCCACCTCAGAGTCTCTACTGCAAGATGGGATAGCTGTTGCGAAAAAGTGCCTCCCTGCTTGTTGATATAAGCCACTACCGTGGTGTTGTCGCTCATCACCACCACGGAGTGACCCGCCAGGGACCGTTGGAACTGCTGAAGAGCCAGAAAGACGGCCTTCAATTCTAGCAGGTTGATGTGTAGGCACTTTTCTGATTCTGACCAAAGGCCTGAGGCCCTCTGGTTCAGAACGTGCACCCCCCACCCTTCTATTGATGCGTCCGAAAACAGAGTCAATTCCGGGGGGAGGACGAGAAGACTCACTCCCTTCCGCAGGTTCTCGTCGGCCAGCCACCACCGCAAGTCCGTCTGTTCCAGAGACCCCATTGGGATCAGAATGTCCGGGGAATCGGATCCTTGATTCCACCGGGACTTGAGCCGCCATTGAAGGGATCTCATCCTGAGGCGGCTGTTTGGAACCAGACGAGCCAGGGAGGATAGGTGGCCTAAGAGACGCAACCACGATTGGGCGGGGAGTTCTTTTCACCTGAGGAAAGGCTCCGCCACCCTCCTCAGCCTTGCTATCCGGTCGTCTGATGGAAAGGCTTTGTGGAGATTGGTGTCTATTAGACTGCCTAGATAAACCAGTCGTTGGGACGGCTGCAGAGAGGACTTCTCGAGGTTTACCATGATCCCCAGATCCTGGCAAAGATCCAGAAGCCTGTCTCGGTGCCGAAGAAGGGTCAACTCCGAGTCTGCTAGGATCAGCCAATAGTCTAGGTAACGAAGGAGACGAATGCCATTCCTGTGCGCCCAAGATGAAATCAGGGTGAACACTATGGTGAACACCTGAGGAGCTGTGGAGAGACCGAAACACAGCACCTTGAACTGGTAGATCTTGTTGTCTAGGCAGAATCTCAGGTACTTCCTGGAAGACGGATGGATTGGGATCTGGAAGTACGCGTCCTTTAGATCCAGTGTACACATGAAGTCTTGTAGTCTCACCGCAAGTCTGACCGTGTCTGCTGTCTCCATGCTGAACCGGGTTTGTTTGACAAACCTGTTCAGAGCTGAGAGATCGATGACGGGTCTCCAGCATCCAGTAGCCTTCTTTACAAGAAAGAGTCGACTGAAGAAGCCTGGGGAGCCGTCCACGACCTCCTGGAGAGCACCCTTCTCGAACATGGTCTCGACTTCGGCCTGAAGGGCCAGCCCCTTTGCCGATCCCATGGCATAGGAGCTCAACGACACTGGATTCGCTGTCAGGGGAGGTTGAGATGACGTGAAAGGGACGCGATAACCTTGGCCGATCACTGAGACCGTCCAAGCATCGACCCCGTGTTGCTGCCACCTGCGGACGCAACGCTGAAGGCATCCCCCCACAGGTGGACACGCAGGGGGACTGCCACCCCTAGGGCTTGCGGCTGCGGCCGCCACCCCTAGGAGTCTTGCCTCCCCTGGAGGACTTACCGCCCCTCTTGACCTTGGCTGGAAAGGGCTGGGGCTTAGACACCACTTTCTTAGCTGCCGGTGCCTGTTTGGGAGCCTTACGAGGCTGTTGCTGCTGTTGTGGCGGGGCTGGAGGCTTATAGGGCCGAGTTGTAAGGGCCCTGTGGAGGAGGGAGTCCGTGCTGGATTTCCTCCACCTCTCAGCCGTTCGCTCCAAGTCTTGAGGCTCAAACAGGCTCTCCCCCAGAAGGGAAGCATGTCGGAGCCTACACACATCTACGGCGGGGACCTTTGGATGGAATCTCTCAGACACAGCATCGCGACGCTTCAACACCGAGTTGGCCCACAGGGTGGTAACCTGGTGCGCCAAAAACTCGATGGAGCGGGTGCCCGAGAGCAAGAAGGTCTCTAGGGCCTTCCTATTGGTCTCCTTGGACAAGTCCTCCGATCGCAATAGGATGCCCAGAGATCCTAGCCAGAAGTCCAGCCACGACGTGGCCTGCATGGCACACTTAGCGACCTTCTCGTGGTTAAGGATCTCTGCGGCTGAGAACGACACCTGCCGGGCAGAGAGTTTCTCCAGGGGAACTCCCTTCGCCAGCTCCTCCACAGAGTGATGGAGAGGAAGAGCGAGGTTGAGCTCACCCAGGATCTCGAAATACCTCCTCTGCTGAAGGCGAGGAGGAGGGATAAGCTTGTTCCCGGCAGTGGAACGACTGGAGGAGGCAAGAAGTGCGAGCTGAGCGTTGGCCCTAGCTCTGGCACTCTTCAGCCCCCGAGACCAGGGCAGAGCTGCACTGGTCTTAGGGGCCTTCTGAACGTCAAACACTTCATCCAGAATCGTGTCTTTCCCTTCACGGGGGGCGATGACTGGATCCGTAAGTCTGTTAAGTGTCCCTATCAGGCTTAGGACCTGCCAGAAGGCATGTTCGGACTCTTGCTGTTCTCCTCCCTGCGGGCTGGCAGCTAAGTCTCCTGCCCCAGGAATCTCTTCCTGGGGTGATATGTGGACATTTCCCTGGGTAGTCGTGGGTTCCTGACGAATCCTTGCAGAGGATTTAGGGACGGTGTTGGAATCCTTGGGTTCCCTCCTGGGAGGGATACAGGATCCCAACAACGAGGTTCGAGGGACCCCTTCCTCACGAGACGATTCTCCTGCCTGAAGCGAAGTCTCCCCCCCTGGTGCCGAGGAGAAGACTACCGCCTCACTGGACTCACCTGAGGACGGAAAGGCCTCGTCCACGGGAGAAGGAGAGAGTACTCGTGCAGGAGAAGGGACCTTCGAGACCGACCTCTTGGGAACCAACTTCGCCCTAGGGGAAGTTACCACGAAGTCCACTCCTCTCTTTCTCTTCAGCGTAGGAGAGACAACCGCTGGTTTGTTACCCTGGCCGGCGAGTGCTGGTTTCATAACCCTCACTAACGCCCGTGCCAGCGAACCAAACCAAGTCTGCTGCTCCAAGGACACAGAGTCCGAAATCCTCGCTAAAGAGAAAGGGATCGGGCGATCCTTTGGAGTGGACACGACGGTACCTGCCTGAAAAGAAGGTGGGGAAGAATGCTGTACTGACCTGTCTTCGTCCTGCACTACCAACCTGTGCTTGGATGGAGGTGATCCCGAGTGCTGTCTAGGAGCACGCGTCCCTGCTGCTACCACCGGCTGTGGAATTCCCCGCGAACGATGGTCACGCGAGGGCGAACGGTCGCGCGAAGGCGAATGGTCGCGCGGGCGAGCGATCGCGCGGGCGCGCAGGTGGATGATCGCGCGGGCGCGCAGGTGGATGATCGCGCGGGCGCGCAGGTGGATGATCGCGCGGGCGCACAGGCGAGCGGTCACGCGGGCGCGCAGGCGAGTGGTCGCGCGGGCGCGCAGGCGAGTGGTCGCGCGGGCGAGTGGTCGCGCGGGCGCGCAGGCGAGCGATCGCGCGGGCACGCAGGCGAGTGGGTGCGAGGGTGGGCAGGTAAATGGTCACGTGTCCGAGGCGACGAACGCAAGCATTGGCGCGACGGCGAGGGATCGTGCTGCCGCGTAGGTGAGGAAGATCGCTGGCGATGTAGATCCACAGGCGATCGATGACGAGCTGGTGAGTGCAGTCGCTCAAGTTGGCGATGGCGCGATGTGGTATGTCGACGCACTGGTGTGCGATGGTGGGCAGCATGCGCAGGTGAATGACCGCGTACAGTGATACCTCGGTAGTCGAACGACTCTATACTCGAACAATTCGGAGTTCGACCAAAATTTTCGAGAAATTTTTGCTGCGGTGCTCGACCAAAAATTCGGTACTCGACCAGCCGAACACGTGACGACCGCATGGGCTTTGTGATGATCGCGCCATCTCGGCCACTCTCGCTTGTTCGGGAAGCATCAGTTCTCTCGAGAGCGTCACTCAGACAACGCGCGATCAGCATTCGTTGTGATTTAGTGATTTTCAGTGCTTTTAATTGCTTTTTTAGCTTTCATAATGAGTCCCAAGAAAGTAATGAGTGTTAAGGGGAAGGAGAAGAGGAAAACAGTGCGAACAACGATCGAGTTGAAGAAGGAAATTATAGCGAAATATGAGAATGGTGTACGAGTGTCCGATTTAGCGGTAGAATACGGAATGGCGAAGTCGACCATTTCTACGTTTTTAAAGCATAAAGAAATGATTAAGAAGGCGAATGTTGCAACGGGAGTTACGGCGGTAACTAAGCAAAGGCCACAAGTGATTGAGGAGATGGAAAAGTTGCTTTTAATATTTATTAAAGAAAAACAGTTGGCCGGGGAAAGTGTTAGTGAAGCGTTCATTTGTGAAAAAGCGTTGCATATCTATGAAGAATTAGTGAAGAAAAGTCCGAGTACCAGTGAAAGTGATTCATTTACATTTAAAGCGAGCAGGGGTTGGTTTGAAAAGTTTCGTAATAGAACAGGTATTCATCGTGTTACTAGGCATGGGGAGGCAGCTAGTTCGGATCAAATTGCAGCCGATAAATACGTGGGGGAATTCGATCGGTACATAAATGAACAAAAGGTATGTTCACTACAGTACAGAAAATGGTTTAAAATTGTTTTATTTTAGTACAGTAAATGGTTTAAAATTGTTTTATAGGATTTTCTGACCAATTTCATACACATTTAGATAATTATTGTTGTTTAGGTACACGTTTTATTAATATTTTGGGCCTGTTCGAGTGCTTGGGAACGGAATAGAATATATACCATTATTTCTTATGGGGAAAAAAAATTCGGTACTCGAACAAATCGGAGGTCGAACACGGATCTCGAACGGATTATGGTCGAGTACCGAGGTATCACTGTAATGGTAAGCGATGGCGAGCAGCATGCGCAGGTGAATGATCGCGTGATAGGGTGCGATGGTGATTAGCATCCGCAGGAGGGCGATCGTTCAGGGTTGTGCGATGAGGAGCAGCATGCGTAAGTGGGCGATCGTTCAGGGTCGTGCGATGGCGAGCAGCATGCGCAGGTGAATGATCGCGTGATGGGGTGCGATGGTGATCAGCATCCGCAGGAGGGCGATCGTTCAGGGTTGTGCGATGAGGAGCAGCATGCGTAAGCGGGCGATCGTGCAGGGTCGTGCGATGGCGAGCAGCATGCGCAGGAGGGCGATCGTGCAATGGCGAGCGATGGCGAGCGGCATGTGCAGGCGGGCGATCGCGCGATGGCGAGCTAGAAGCTGGCGAACCATGTTCCTTCAGGAGCGTTGGCGAACGTCGGCGCGCTAGTTGTCGCTGTTGAATAGGCGATACTAAGATCGCCTGTGCGCGCTGGCAAGCAGGTGAACGCTGGCGAGGAGGTAATCGCTGGCGCGTAGATGATCGCTGGCGAGCTGGTGATCGCTGGCGAGCAGAAGGTCGACGCGTGTCCTGTGAGAGGACAGGTGGTGCGGCGCGTTCACGAGCAGGAACGGGAAGATCGCTGGCGCGTTGGCGAACATGTGTTTCTGAAACACGCGCAGCGCGATGTTGCGTAGCCACAGGACCAGGCAGATGGTGAGCAGGGAGTTCAGCAGGAACTAAAGGGAGGTCAGAGACCGCAGGGCGATGGTCCTCAAATGAGCGCTGACACTCGGAAGAGAGCTGGCAAGGGGGGCGAACATCAGGAGAGAGCCGACGAGCAGGAGAGTCTTGGCGAGCAGGAGATCGTCGACAAGCAGGAGAGCGCTGGCGAGCAGGAGATCGCTGGCGAGCAGGAGATCGCTGGCGAGCAGGTGAGCGCTGGCGAGCAGGAGAGCGCTTGTGCGCTAGCACTGCTCGCGTAAGGGAAGAATCCCTTAGCCCCGAAGGGACCGTTGCCCGTCGGGTGACGAGTTCTCCAGAAGGCGAAGATCCGGCAGGAGATGGTGAGCGGTCTGCAGAGAGGTTCAAGGAGGGCGGAGCAGTAGGTTGAGGCTGACGAGGAGAGTCCCCCCCGGAGGACGAAGACCCAAAAAGGCGTCTCTTAGTCCCCCTGTAAGGGGAAGGGAGGCCCTTGTGGCGTAGAGGGCGGTGAGCCTTACGGCGGAGGCGGCCTCGGGGGAGATCGTCGGGACCATCGGTCCTCCGAAGGGGAGTCTCCGTCAAAACACTTCCCTCAGAAGGAAGCTGAGCAGCAGTCGAGACCGAAGGACTCACTTCCCCTTCGAAGGATGTACGGAAGGAGGAGGAGAGCCTTGAGCACCATCACCAGCAACAGCACCTGCGGCGGAAGGCCCAGCCACGTCGGAGGCCTCTGTCACCACGACGTCGACAATAGATAGAGGGTCTACCTCTGCTACCACCGGCGACTGCTTAACAGCGGCCCCCAACGAGACAAGGTCAATAAGAGCGACCCTGGAGGGCAAGCCCTTAAGCCCCAGGGACGACCAAATCTGTAAAAGATCATCACTGGATAAGGCATTATCATTATCAATAACCTCCCCCGGAGGAGGAGGGGGAACCGCCTCGCTATGGGAGGCGACGCCCTCTCCCCCCACCGAAGGTAGGGAAACAGAACAAGGGCCTGCGCTCCCACTCGGACGACTCTCCTTAGGAGGCGGCCGAGGGGGAGCTTCGGAGGAGGTTTGGGCGTTGGAAGAAGAGTCCCGAGAACCTTCCTCCTTCAAGGCTAACCCCGGAGGAGAACGGTCTCTCTTGGACTTCTTACGCCGACGGCCAAACCTCTCCCACTGGGAGGCAGACCACTCCCTGCACTCACGGCACATGTTATCCTGGTCACACCGTCGGCCCCGACATTGAGGGCAGAGGGTGTGTGGATCCGTAGTAACGTCCGACATGAAAGTCGCACAAGGACGGCCGGCAACTCCAGGGCATGTACGCATAGTAAAGAGAGAAAAAAAAAAAAAAAAACTGAAGGTCAACTTCCAACCAACACACGCTGAATAGAAAAAGCAGAAAATTAAAGGCTGTCACGAAGGCGATGAGCAGACACATCTGATCACCGCCGAGCCAAAAGTGAAGTGAAGCAAGTCACCGGTGTGTGGAGGGGGGAGGGGTAGCAAGCTACCCTTCCCCACCCCCCGCTAACTAGCGCGGGGGTAATTAACCCTCGTTAAAAACTATTGGCTCGTCATTTCAGCTGCGCTAAAAGTAATACCCTTTGTAAATAGCGTGGTTTGTATTTCGGTTACGGAACAAATAACGCTTACTGACAAGTGTTTGAAAGATGATCCTGCAGCTAAAGAACACTTGATGCAATTACCTGCAGCTCTAAATTTTGAGCATTGTGAAGATGACTTTGGGGGATCTGTCGAATTAGGTCATCTAACTGTTGAATCATCTGTTGCCGGAAAGGCCATGTCTTCCAGTCTTCCGCCATGAATAACTGCAAAAAAAGATATCATTATTGTTATTATTACTTGCTAAGCTACAACCCTAGTTGGAAAAGCAGGATGCTATAAGCCCGGGGGCCCCAACAGGGAAAATAGCCCAGTGAGGAAAGGAAACAAGGAAAAATAAAATATTTTAAGAACAGTAACATTAAAATAAATACTGTATTTCCTAAATAAACTATAAAAATTTAAACAAAACAAGAGGAGAAATTAGATAGAATAGTGTGACCAAGTGTACCCTCAAGCAAGAGAACTCTAAACCAAGACAGCGGAAGACCATGGTACAGAGGCTATGGCACTACCTAAGACTAGAGAACAATGGTTTGATTTTGGAGTGTCCTCCTAGAAGAGCGGCTTACCATAGCTAAAGAGTCTCTTCTACCCTTATCAAGAGGAAAGTAGCCACTGAACAATTACAGTACAGTAATTAACCCCTTGGGTGAAGAAGAATTGTTTGGTAATCTCAGTGTTGTCAGGTGTATGAGGACAGAGGAGAATCAGTAAACAATAGGCCATACTATTCAGTGTATGTGTAGGCAAAGGGAAAGAACCGTAATTAGAGAGAAGGATCCAATGTACTACTGTCTAGCCAGTCAAAGGACCCCATAACTCTTTAGCGGTAGTATCTCAACGGGTGGCTGGTGCCCTGGCCAACATACTACCTTCTATCTCGAGATTTTAATTCAATATTCCACTCATCATCTACTTCACGTTTCATGGTCCTCAGCCATTAAGTCTGGGTCTTCAAACTCTTCTAGTACCTTGTGGAGCCCAGCTGAACGTTTGGTGAACTAATCTCTCCTGGGGGGTGCAAAGAGCAGGCCCAAACCATCTCCATTTAACCCTCACCATGATATCATCCACATACGGCACTCAAGTAATCTCTCTTATAGTTTCATTTCTAATCCTGTCCTGCCATTTAACTCCCTATATCCTTCTGAGAGCTTTGTTCTCAAATCTACTAAATCTGTTTGAGATTGTTTCAAGAAGAATAAAACAAAGATTAAATATCTGATGTTGGCTGAAATTGCAATACTACCAAACATATTTACAACTGCAGATTGGTCATGTCTTAAACTGAAATAACACCAGTAGTATTTGGACATTGTCAGTCTTTACCCATGCACCATTACTAAAAAACAGAACCATCTCAGACTTTTCTAACCCAAACTTGGATAGTTTGTCCTTATTCACAAGGGGCATTTCACCCCTCCAACCAACCACTTACCCAAATAAGACCAAAGACACTAGGATCGTACTTATTGTAGTCTCGGAGCTGCATATTTAAAGGCTCTAGAGCCTACAGTAGACAATAATCCATAGATACACAGCGAAGAGGTTGAAAGCAGTTGGCGTACAAATGTAATCTTGCAGTTAAGTGCCATTATTCTAAAGAGATGAAATCAAAGGGATATGTCCTAGTCTAAGGTACCTTACCTAACTGGAGCTCTGCAAGACTTATAAATTCAACGTGCCCAAAATTTTGATTAAAAATTTTATTTTTATTAGTAAAATAAATTTTTGAATATACTTACCCGATAATCATGTAGCTGTCAACTCCGTTGCCCGACAGAATTCTATGGAGGGATACGCCAGCTATCACAATACTAGAAGGGGGTGTACTTACCAGCGCCACCTGTGGCCAGGTACTATAGTACTTCTTGTTGACACCTCCTCAATTTTTCCTCGGTCCACTGGTTCTCTATGGGGAGGAAGGGAGGGTCGATTAAATCATGATTATCGGGTAAGTATATTCAAAAATTTATTTTACTAATAAAAATAACATTTTTCAATATTAAACTTACCCGATAATCATGTAGCTGATTCACACCCAGGGGGGTGGGTGAAAACCAGTGTACAAGATTAAAGGATAGCTAAGTATCCCATATTTCATATAACAGTTATCTCAAATAACAATGAAATAATAAGTACGTACCTGGTAAGGAAGTCGAATTGAACCGTTACTCTGCCTCTTTTTTAAGTTCGTCTTCCTTACTGAGCGCAGCGTTCCTCTTGGAGGCTGAATCAACCCAAAGGTGCTAAAGTATATAGGGTTGCAACCCCTACTAAAGGACCTCTACAAAACCTCTAACCCAGGCGCTTCTCAAGAATGAATAGACCACCCGCCAAATCAAAAGGATGCGGAAGGCTTCTTAGCCTACCGTAACAACCATAAAAACAACAATAAAGGCATTCAAGAGAAAGGTTAAAAAAGGTTATGGGATTAAGGGAATGTAGTGGCTGAGCCCTCACCTACTACTGCACTCGCTGCTACGAATGGTCCCAGGGTGTAGCAGTTCTCGTAAAGAGACTGGACATCTTTAAGATAAAATGATGCAAACACTGACTTGCTCCTCCAATAGGTTGCATCCATTATGCTCTGCAGAGAACGGTTTTTATTAAAGGCCATCGAAGTAGCTACGGCTCTTACTTCGTGGGTCCTTACCTTCAGCAATGCAAGGTCTTCCTCCTTTAAGTGAGAATGGGCTTCTCTAATCAGAAGCCTTATATAATACGAAACCCCGTTCTTGGACATGGGCCTCGACGGTTTCTTGATGGCACACCATAAGGCTTCTGACTGTCCTCGAATAGGTTTAGACCTCTTAAGATAATACTTGAGAGCTCTGACAGGGCAAAGAACTCTCTCTAGTTCGTTACCTACCATGTTGGAGAGGCTAGGTATTTCAAACGATCTAGGCCAAGGACGTGAAGGAAGTTCGTTCTTTGCTAGGAATCCGAGCTGAAAAGAACATGTTGCAGATTCGGTCGTGAAACCAATGTTCTTGCTGAAGGCATGAACCTCACTGACTCTCTTAGCTGTTGCAAGGCAGACGAGAAAAAGAGTCTTGAGGGTAAGGTCCTTGAAGGAAGCTGACTGGAGAGGTTCGAACCTAGGTGACATAAGGAACCTTAAGACTACGTCTAGGTTCCAGCCTGGAGTGGATAGACGACGCTCTTTAGACGTCTCAAAAGACTTAAGGATGTCTTGAAGGTCCTTGTTGGAAGAAAGGTCCAAACCTCTATGGCGGAGAACTGAAGCCAACATACTCCTATACCCTTTAATCGTAGGGGTTGAAAGGGATCTCTCATTCCTAAGATGTAGAAGGAAGTCAGCTATTTGGGTCACAGAGGTATTGGTAGAGGATACTGAATTGGCTCTACACCAGCTCCGGAAGACTTCCCACTTAGATTGGTAGACTCTACGAGTGGAAACCCTTCTTGCTCTGGCAATCGCACTGGCTGCCTCCTTCGAAAAGCCTCTAGCTCTAGCGAATCTTTCGACAGTCTGAAGGCAGTCAGCCGAAGAGCGTGGAGGTTTGGGTGCAACCTGTCTACGTGAGGTTGACGTAGAAGGTCCACTCTTAGAGGTAGAGTCCTGGGGATGTCGACTAGCCATTGAAGTACCTCTGTGAACCATTCTCTTGCAGGCCAAAGGGGAGCAACCAGCGTCAGCCGTGTCCCTTCGTGCGAGATGAATATCTGCAGAACTTTGTTTATTATCTTGAACGGTGGGAATGCGTAAAGGTCGAGATGGGACCAGTTCAGTAGGAAAGCATCCACATGAACTGCTGCAGGGTCTGGAACTGGGGAACAGTACAGCGGAAGTCTCTTGGTTATGGAGGTGGCAAACAGATCTATGGTAGGTTGACCCCACAAGGTCCAAAGTCTGTTGCACACACTCTTGTGGAGGGTCCATTCCGTGGGAATGACCTGATTCCTTCTGCTTAGGCGATCTGCTGAGACGTTCATATTGCCCTGAATGAACCTCGTGACCAGAGTGAGGTTTAGACCTCTTGACCAAATGAGGAGGTCCCTTGCGATCTCGTATAGGCTCCTCGAATGGGTCCCTCCTTGCTTGGAGATGTAAGCCAAGGCTGTGGTGTTGTCTGAGTTCACCTCCACCACTTTGCCTAGCAGGAGAGACTTGAAGTTCAGCAGGGCTAAATGAACTGCTAGTAGCTCCTTGCAGTTGATGTGGAGCATTCCCTGTTCCTCGTTCCACGTTCCCGAGCATTCCCGTCCGTTCAAGGTCGCACCCCAGCCCGAGTCCGATGCATCTGAGAAGAGATGAAGATTGGGGGTCTGAATAGCCAACGATAGGCCCTCCCTGAGAAGGAGATTGTTCTTCCACCACAAGAGAGTGGTCTTCATCTCTTGGGTGATTGGGATAGAGACTGCTTCGAGAGTCGAACCCTTGTCCCAATGAGCTGCAAGATGGAATTGAAGAGGGCGGAGGTGGAGTCTCCCTAGTTCGACGAACAGGGCCAGTGATGAAAGGGTCCCTGTGAGACTCATCCACTGTCTCACCGAGCAACTGCTCCTCTTCAGCATGCTCATGATGCACTCTAGGGCTTGGCTTATCCTGGGGGCCGATGGAAAAGCCCGAAAATCCTGACTCCGAATCTCCATTCCCAGGTACACAATGGATTGGGAGGGAATGAGCTGAGACTTTTCTATGTTGACTAACAGACCCAGTTCTCTGATTAAGTCCAAAGTCCAGTTGAGACTCTCCAGACAGCGACGACTCGTGGAGGCTCTCAACAGCCAGTCGTCTAAGTAG
Organism: Palaemon carinicauda; assembly: GCF_036898095.1. Classification (NCBI taxonomy): domain Eukaryota; kingdom Metazoa; phylum Arthropoda; class Malacostraca; order Decapoda; family Palaemonidae; genus Palaemon; species Palaemon carinicauda. The sequence continues at coordinate 193,324,582 of NC_090726.1, forward strand.
AGGGAGGCTCTGATGTCCGATAAGTGGAGGAATTTTGCTATATTCCTCATCAGATGAGTGAACACCATAGGAGCTGTGCTTAGGCCAAAACACAGGGCTTGGAATTGGTAGACAACCTTTCCAAAAACGAATCTCAGGAAAGGTTGGGAGTCTGGATGAATAGGAACGTGAAAGTAGGCATCCTTCAAGTCCAACGAGACCATCCAGTCCTCCTGCCTGACCGCTGCTAGGACCGACTTCGTCGTCTCCATCGTGAACGTCTGCTTGGTGACATACGCGTTGAGCGCGCTGACGTCCAGCACCGGTCTCCAACCTCCTGTCTTCTTGGCCACTAGAAAGAGATGGTTGTAGAAGCCCGGGGATTGATGGTCCCGGACTATAACCACTGCCTTCTTCTGCACAAGTAGCGATACCTCCTGGTGCAACGCTAGCCTCTTGTCCTCTTCTTTGTAGTTGGGAGAGAGGTTGATGGGAGATGTGGTCAGAGGTGGTTTGAGGCAGAATGGAATCCTGTAACCCTCCCTCAGCCAACTGACAGACTGGGCGTCTGCACCTCTCTTTTCCCAGGCTTGCCAGAAGCTCTTGAGTCTGGCTCCTACTGCTGTCTGGAGATGCGGAGAGTCAGTTTTTTCCTTTAGAGGCCTTGGAGCCTTTCCTAGACTTGCTCCTGGAAGAGTCTGGACGGGAGCTTCCTCGGCTGGGGGCTCTACCACGAAAGGGCGGTATGAACCTCGTAGCAGGGGTATCAGCCACTGGGGAGCGATAAGTCCTGGGGACTGAGGTAGCAACCTTAGACTTACGAGCCGATGAGGCTACAAGATCATGTGTGTCCTTTTGTATCAGGGCAGCAGACAAGTCCTTAACCAGCTCTTCGGGGAAGAGGAACTTCGAGAGCGGAGCGAAAAGGAGTTGTGACCTTTGACAAGGTGTAATGCTGGAGGAAAGGAAGGTACACAGCTGTTCCCTTTTCTTCAGAACCCCTGATACAAACATCGACGCAAGCTCACCAGATCCATCTCTAATGGCCTTATCCATGCAGGACATTAATAGCATGGCAGAATCCTTGTCCGCAGGGGAGGTCTTCTTGCTGAGGGCTCCCAGGCACCAGTCTAGAAAGTTGAACATCTCAAATGCTCTAAATACGCCCTTCAGTAAGTGATCAAGGTCTGAGAAGGTCCAGCAAACCTTAGAGCGCCTCATTGCAGTTCTCCGAGGCGAGTCTACCAGACTTGAGAAGTCAGCCTGGGCAGAGGCAGGTACTCCCAAGCCTGGTGCCTCTCCTGTGGCATACCAAACGCTCGCTTTCGAAGTGAGCTTAGTCGGAGGAAACATGAAAGACGTTTTGCCAAGGTGTTGCTTAGTCTGCAGCCACTCCCCTAAGATCCTTAACGCTCTCTTAGAGGACCTTGCTAGGACTAGCTTAGTATAGGTGGACTTAGCTGGCTGTATGCCCAGCGAAAACTCAGATGGTGGAGAGCGGGGAATAGCAGAGACAAAGTGGTCTGGGTAAACCTCCCTAAGCAGAGCCAAGACCTTACGAAAGTCAATAGACTGTGGAGAAGGCTTGGATTCATCCACGTCTGACGAGGGATCCAGGTGTGCCGCCTCATCATCAGACGCCTCATCACCAGAGTGTAGCGGAGAGATCGGACAAGTATGCTGAACAGCAGAGTCAGAACGAGTAGGAACAACAATATTAGAGGTTTCCTCTTCAAGAATCTGTTGAGGGAAAACCTGAGGCTCAGACTGCAAAGGCTGAACAAAAGACGAAGCAGAAGGCAGGCGCATGGGTGGAGGAGGCTGACTCCTGGCATGAGTGGCTGAACCCAAGGGTTGCGCTTGCTGAGCAGTTGGCGGAAGCGGAGTAGCAAGTTCCTGTTCCTGCGGTGTGAGCGGAGCGTGATGAGGTAGAGGCTGCGCAGAACGTGGTAAATGTCTCGCAAGCTGAGGCTCCTGAGGCGCAAGGCTAAGGTGTGTTGGTGCTTGCCTTGTGGAGGGTTGAGCTCGCTGCAGCGAGAGCTGAGGAGACTGACTCATGGATGGGAGAGGTTGTTGTACCTCAACCGAGTGTTGCAACACTGGTGGAGCAGCAAGTGGAAGCGGAGGAAGAGAGGTATAATCCTCCTGATCCCATTGTAGAGGTTGCCTTAAGGAAAGCAGAGGCTGTACACCACTGGGAACAGCAAACACAGAACGTGGCTCAACATCGTACGCCTGGCAGGTGGTACTGCGATCAGGCGGAGCGAGCGCAGGCGGAGGCGGAGGCGCAACATTCTCAGCCCGACACTCACGCATCAAGTCCGAAAGCTGTGCTTGCATGGACTGTAGTAGAGTCCACTTGGGGTAGGCAGAAACTACAGTAGGCTGAGGTAAAGCCTTAACAGTAGAGCTCTGTTGTGGCAGAACCTTACTCCTCTTGGGCGGAGTGCAGTCGACTGAAGACTGCGGCGAGTCAGAGCTGAGCCAATGACTGCAGCCCGGCTGAGCACTCGCGGACTGGACTCTGCGTTTAAGTGGTCTCGAGACCTGAGTCCAACGTTTCTTCCCTGACAATTGATCAGCGGACGAGAAAAAGACGGGCTCAATCGTCTGCAGGTGGGAGTGACGGTCTTTGGAAGACACGCCCGCAACCACCGAGGATACTTCTGTGCGCCGATCAAGGCCTGCCGAACCCTTATGCCCTTCGACATTGCTTCTCCCCTGGGCTTGGGAGCTTGCAAGAGGTCCCGGACTGGGAGGACGACTGGCTCGCACAGAAGTATCCTCACGCACCACACTGACACTGACACTAGCACTTGGCACTGCACTGACACTAGCACTCGTCACAGCACTGGCACTAATTCCACCCACTGCACTCTTGACCTTAAGTTCCTTGACTTCGGCCATAAGAGACTTATGATCACTTACCACTGACTCTACTTTATCGCCTAAGGCCTGAATAGCACGCAAAACAACAGACATATCAGGCGGAGGGCAAATAGTAGGTTCGGGGGTAGCCACTACAGGGGTAGGAAAAGGTAGGGGATCATGAGGTGAGGAAAAAAGTGAAGAGTGAGAAGAACTCCTCCTAACTCTACCTCTCTCTAACTTAGTTGAATATTTCAAAAGACGGACAAATTCAAGTTCCGAAAGTCCGGCGCATTCCTCACATCGATTTTCTAACTGACAGGGCCTGTCCCTACAGTCAGAACAAGCGGTGTGAGGATCTACCGAGGCCTTCGGAATACGCCTATTACAAGACCTATATCGTCTATGGGAGGGGGCTTGCGAAATGTCAGACATCTTGAATCCAAAGAGTTAGCCAAGGGGGGTTCCAAAATCAAGCAAAAGATCGTTAACCGTTAATCAGGACTATATAAAAGCTATCTAGCTAATATAAGAAGGTTTCCAGTAAAGCGACAGCCGAAATCTGAGAGAATACTTCACCAATTAGCCGTGAAAATACTCGAAGATCATAAGCGTATCCCAGAACGTCTTGCCGGAAGCACGACAGAGGAAAAATTGAGGAGGTGTCAACAAGAAGTACTATAGTACCTGGCCACAGGTGGCGCTGGTAAGTACACCCCCTTCTAGTATTGTGATAGCTGGCGTATCCCTCCATAGAATTCTGTCGGGCAACGGAGTTGACAGCTACATGATTATCGGGTAAGTTTAATATTGAAAATTAAATTTATGAACTGATTGGGTAAAATAATTTTTGGTTTTGCGATATGCAGAGCAACTTTTAATCTGGAGAATTTTTACAAAGGGTGGAAACAGAATGAGATAGGCATAGTGTCTACAAACCTACATATCATCCAAGGTTGGACTAAAGCCTGGTTGAACAGAAACACAAAAAAAGATAAAGTAGAATGCTAAGAAATAGGTCCAAAGTACAGTGGCCAACATGAGGTGCACTGACAGCACTAACTATATCCACCTATGGGGTACGTAGTCCACAAGTCAAGTTACAGCCTGGGCATTTGGCTTAATCACAGGGGATATTATTTGAGGTATATGGACCTCAAAATAATGGAACCTTTGTAAATCAGCGACCAGTTCCTCAAGCCTTGATTAAAAATGGACATCGAGAAACCTAAATTTCCCCCCCCCCCTCTAACCTAACCTACAAGCCGTGTCCTTACCTACTTACCTAACGGGGAGCTAATGCCCCCGCTGCGACCCCTCTTACACTGCCATATTCTAAGTTAGACATAATAATACATACAGATGGCCGCTATCGTACATTCACCCCCCCGGGGTAAAGTTGTACTGTATTACAGATTCTCATTTTGAACAGAAAATATATGTTTTCCGGTAGGAAATGATGTGATTTAACAATTTGACCTTCATTTCAATGGCAAACAAACAGAACAACCAGTTTGAGTAACTTCAAGTAGCTGAACTGGTTGCTGTTGTTGCGGATGAAATGAAGGTGAAAACCGGTTAAATCACGTTATTTCTACAGGAAAACATATATTTTCTGTTAAAATGTTTAAATATAATGGCTCTTGTTCAAATTCCGCCCTCACTTCACTCATCAAGAACGTATGTACACTGACATTGCTAATGTTAGCAATGCTACGCTAATATTAGCAATGCATAAATAATATGTTTTTATTAATTTACATTATTTTTCAGTAAATTAATTAAACAAAATGTGTATTTTAAAGCATTTTTCTATATACCCTTTACATAATACAGTATATAAAAGGGTACAAAAGGGTACAGAACCTATCAAACCCACCTAACCTAACTTAGAAGTCCCCAGATCACAACCCCTAGCCGGGGGCAAGCCCCCAGACCCCCTTCCCAGGTCACAACCCCTAGCCGGGAGCAAGCCCCCGGACCCCCTTCTCAGGTCACAAACCTTCCCAGGTCACAACCCCTAGCCAGGGGCAAGCCCCCGGACCCCCTTCCCAGGTCATAACCCCTAGACAAGGTTCTGCCTGCAAATATATAAAATTAAAGAAATGAATGACTTACTTTCGTGACCGCAACGACGAAACTTGTGGGTCATCGGGGTGTTGTGACTGTGACGTCTTAACTTCTGTATGTGCATACTGTATCACCGTTTCTTCTTTGTCTTAGCTTAGTAAAGCACTTGGAACACTGTAAACGTTGGGCTATTACATTCTGAGGTTCAAGAAAATTATCAACATTGGAATTCATCGAAATACTTTCAAGTATGGATTACTGCAGTCGTTACAAGTTTCTAAAACTTCCATAGTAAAATACGCAAAAAGACGTCACTTGAACTAAAAAAAACCTGACTTGGACAAAGGTTTCCACGGAAAAGGGTTTGTTGGAAGGTGGGGGTAGGGAAATATTAACCCCCTCCCCCTGTGCAAACTTTCCATACGTATGGCTTTGTGATTGGTTAACGGAAAAACAACGGAGTCTAGAGAGTAAACATGAATGAACCAGAATGGGAAACTTGACCAGAGCAAGTATTTATGTGAAATCTGGGCGTGACAAGGTAATAACACAATGTATAAAAGTAATATAGCAAGATAAAATGGAGTGTATGATAAATAATATTCAATGGGAATATAAAATGAGGTGATTTTATAAGATATCGGATAATAAAACGAGTAATTCTTGGGTCAAACGTAATATGTATACGAGGGTATTACATAAAAGGAATGGTATAGTTGTACTGGATCAAGTCAAATACTTGAATACTCGGGGTGTAGTCGAATAGCTAAATGTGGCGGGTAGAGAAGAAGTAATCCTATTGGTGGAGGAGGAGTCTATGCGCAGAAGGTCGAAACCTGCTATGTACAAACGAACGAACAGGAGCGACTACAACCGACCCGTGAAATGTCAAAAAATAAATGAAAAACACTGCTAATGTTAGCATGTTACACTAACATTGCTAATGTTAGATTGCGCAGCTCAATATTACCGTATTTTTTCATTGGTTTATTATACATCCAAGAAGGTAATGTATAGAGAAAAAAAGGCTTGTTTTACCATTATATACCGTTTCCCCAGTATGTTTTCCCCACCCATAACCCCGAGTTCCCACTGGGGGTCCCCATTATCGTTATATAGAGATATATATATATTTCTGAAACTATTCATTTGTGACGGGAACGAGAGTCATTTTCGAAGTGGAATTTTTTCTATAGAAAAAAGTAGTTTTTTCCCTAGGTTACATTGCCCTGTAATACAGTACAATAATACCCACCCAACGTCCCAACCTAGCCTACAAGCCATGTCCTGACGTACCAACCTCCCCCCCCCCCCCTTACATTGCCGTATTCTTAGTCGGCCGTCAACATACATACAGGTGCCCGCTATCATACATAAACCCCTTGTTCACAATCAAAAGCATTGACTTACACTACTTACACAATGTGTAGTCATACATATACAATAATCATACGAGGTCTTAATGGAGTAATCTGGTCTAGCCTACATGCAACCTACGGTACATCTAAACTTATTTCAATTTCAAGCGCAATTAGCCCCGTAGATGCTCATGCTATACTTACGTGATGTTAAATATGTTCACTAGCCCCGTATAAAACTTTATAGAAGGTAAGCATCAACAAAATAAGTAGACTTACGCTATAAACTTTCTAGTTTCCTTAGCAGTTTGACAGATAACAGTTCCTGGTTCCTTATTGCTCACGCTGCAAATTAAGTTTGGGGGGCACTCTATCTCTTTATAGATAGGTGCAAAGCTTCTAAGCTTAATCTTATTATTGTTATTGAGTTTATATTACCTGTGCCTTAAATGAATTAATACCGTAATGAGATTCTTAATCTTTACTTTTATTCGTTTCTACCTTGAAATTAGATAGGATAACACCCTGATTTCATCAGTTTTGGCAACCTATTGTGGTCAGTTACTTTGGACTTCTTAACTTCTTCTTTCATGTGCATTGCCCTATCTATAAATGCAGCCAGATCCCTGCTAGGATTTTTTTTTAGCGTACCTAAACTTATGTCTACATTCATTAGCTGTCCTAATTTTGGGCATAAAAATAAATGTTCGGTAGTATCTTCATCTTTGCACAGGTTTCATATTTCCCTCTGAAATTCGCTTTTAAATTGAGCATATTTAATCTTGTCTTCATAACAAAGGATGCCTTATCAAGATTCATTTCTCTGATATAAGGTGGTGGGCCATTTCCCTTAATAAATCTTAATTTTTTCATCACTTTCTTTTTTCAATAGTTTTTTTCTATTTTTTTTCCATAATTCTTTTCTTGATTTTTTTTTTCAGGGTCCCCTTTTCCCTAGCTTCTTATTTCTTCAACTTCCATCCCATATTTACTACAGATTTCTTCTGTTTTCATACTCCAGCACTTTCCATACAGGTTCTTCAACTGATCCTCAATTATCTCTCTTACTAGTCTTTTTCTCCTCAGAGTTTATGATATTGTGGAAGAGCATTAATTTCTTATATTCTATTCTGCAGGACACCGGCCATATTCCTGTTTCTGCAAGTGTGCCCTAATATGGAGTACTTGCAGGTTGTTCATACATATTCCTTATTATCTTATATTGAAGGTTTTCCAGATCTTTCATATCTTTGTCTCTTATTACAATCCAGGTCTCCACGTTGGCAAATATTGTTGGTACTATTACTGTTTCATATATTTTCTTTCTGACTTCCAATGCCATCTTTCCTACTTTTCTCGTATCCCCATATTTTCGTATTTCTTGGGTCATATATGCGACCCTTTGGCTCTTTTGTTTCCCTTTGCTGTGTACCATTCACACCGTTCTTCCCTTTTGTTTCAATCTCGTCCTCTTTCTTACTCTTTCTTTTGTTAATTATCAATACACCCGATTTTTGGGGGTTGGTGTTGATTGTGAACTTCTTTAAGATCTCCAAGCTATGACAATTACTTATGGCACATTCTATACCTTCTTTCCTTCCTGTGAGAAACATAATATCATCTACAAATACCAGTGATTCTATTTCAATATTTCTTATCAATGTGATATTTTTTCTACTAATGCTATTCACTTTGTCAGTTGCGATACTGCATAGCTTGGGTCCATATATCATTCCTTGTCTCACATTTGCTTCAATCTTTATATCTCCTGTTGTACCTGCTGGACAGTTGATGGCTGCTCTACCTCTTTCATTAATTTTTTTTTTCAAACTATCAGTGCTTCCTTCCATCCTATCATTTTTCCCATTTCTTTCATGCAATCCTTCAGGTCTAGCTTATCGAAGCACTTATATGCATCACAGAACCATACGTATGTCGACCCTACCAAATAGGCATTATAGTCTATTACTGCATTCGGTGTTAGCAGATGATCGGCCGTAGATCTTCCTTCGTCCATTCAGATTAGGATACACACACACACACACACACACACACACACACACACACACACATATATATATATATATATATATATATATATATATATATATATATATATATATATATATATATATATATACTGTATGTGTATATATATATATATATATATATATATATATATATATATATATATATATATATACTGTATATATAAATATATATATATATATATATATATATATATATATATATATATATATATATATATATATATATATATATATATATATATATATACATATATATGTGTGTGTGTGTATATATACACACATATATATATGTATATAAACATATATATATATATATATATATATATATATATATATATATATATATATATATATATATGTATATATATACATATATATATATATATATATATATATATATATATATATATATATATATATATATATATATATATATATATATATGTGTGTGTGTGTGTGTGTGTGTGTGTGTGTGTGTGTGTGTGTGTGTGTACAGTATATACATTCTACATTCATTGTGTTCTTTTCAGTTTTAGGTAGTAGGTTGGTCAGAGTATCAGCCACCTGTTGAGATATTACAGCTAGAGAGTTATTGGGTCCTTTGACTGGGTGGATAGTATTGCAGTGGATCACTCTTGCTAGTTACGGAAAATTTTTCCTTTTCCTGCACATACTCTGAATAGTCTGGCCCATTCTTTCCACATTCCCCTCTGTCCTCATACACCTGACAACGCTGAAATTACCTAACAAATCTTCTTTGCTCAAGGGGTTATATATTTCTGCACTGTAATTGTTCCGTGACTACTTTCCTCTTGGTAAGGGTAGAAGAGACTCTTTAGTTGATAAGCAGCTCTTTCAAAATTAAACCATTGTTCTTTAGTCTTGGGTAGTGCCACAGCCTTTGTACCATGGTCTTTCACTGTCTGGGGGTTGAGTTTTCTTGCTTAAGGGTACACTCAGGCACACAATTATATCTTCTTTCTCTTCATGTTTTATTTTTCTTTTGAAGATTTTATAGCGTATATAAGAAAGATTTATTTTAATGTTGTTATTGTTCTTAAAACATTTAATTTTAATTGTTCATTACTTCTCCTGTAGTTTATTTAATCAGTTGTTTCATTTCCTGACTGGGCTATTTTTCCATTTTGGAGCCCTTGGGCTTATAGCACCTTGCTTTTCAAACTAAGTTTGTAGCTTAACTAGCAATAATAATAATAATAATAATAATAATAATAATAATAATGATAATAATAATAATAATAATAATAATAATAATAATAATAATAATAATAATAATAATAATAATCAGCCAACATGAGCAGGTACCAGCAGATAGTCTGAGACTGATGAGGAATGGACTCTTTGATAGAAGCTGTTGTCCTACTTGTTTATTGAATATGTCATGGAACTGGGAATGGCTATACACCAGCAACATGACAAAATGCTAATCTGATCTAGCATGTTCTGGATAGCCTTGCATCTTAATTATAAAATGCTGCATTACCTGTTTCTACACTGTTTTCGACATACACATCCTTCATATATCGTCACCCGCATAAACTAACTGCCTAAGTCATTTTCTCCACTTGTTGGGAAATAAAAAAAAAGCCTTCTCATTTACTATATCTTTATATCATTTTATTGAGCTTAGATTAACAAATTCTAATTCACAAATTCTTCTGTTAATCATTTGTGAATTGAAGCTGAACACAATGATATAACGAATTAGGAAATGAGGTTTTTTTTTTTTTGATTTCCCAACAAGTGGAGAAATATATAATAATTCATGGAAGAGATTTCATGATAGTATAAATTGCTGAATTTTACAAAAAATGTCTGTAAGA